>NC_045154.1:21559407-21654512 GCF_900700415.2 Clupea harengus
CCCATAAGTCCACTGATTAGAAGAGCAAGGCAGAGCTCAGGGGAGAGAGAGGCTACCTCAGCGCTGGACGAGGAGGTGCTGGAGGAGCAGAGGGGTGTAAGAGGGGTCCCCTGGGAGAGGGAGTAAGAGGTGGGGGGGGGGTTAGTGTCTGGCCACCCTGCCCTTGCTAGCAGACAGGCTGGCTGGAGGTTGCCTGGTGGATGCGGCGCATGGCGCAGCCCTCTCTGCATGCGCGGCTCCAGCCTGCCGTGGCGCAGCCATCTAATTAGATTACTGATGTTTATGGGCCTGTGGAAACCCCCCTTCGAAGAAAAAGACCCTTAATAAACAGGGATGTTTCTATTTTTTTTTTTTGTCTTTGCATCTTTTTTTTTTTCTTCCCATGGAAGACATTCAATTGCCAATTGGCCTGGGGCACTCGCAGCAACCACAGCACATAAACCTGAGAGAGAAGGAGAAAGGACAGACCTTGTGGGTTTTTTATGTTCAATCTCTGCCTCTTGTTTGGATGCCTGAAAGGTTTCCATTAGGCCACTGTAAAGTGCCAGGTTGTAGCTGGTGAACATTTTAAGAAAGGAACGGGTTGTGTAGTTGTAGTTGTGGCTATGTTTTACCTTAATGACAAACACACATCCTCTGAAATTCGGTTACTAAAGACTCAAATTCTTGAACATTCATTATTGGCATACATTATCTTGCATTCGCCCAGAAAGAATGTTACTGCTTTATGGCTCCCATCAAAATTTGTCAATTTCACAGATGTTGCGAGACATACACAAAATATGCCTTTTTTAATATGATGGATAGTGGTTTTATAAATGACTCAGATATAACTTCTGAGTGCGTAAAATAAGCTCCACGTGGGTCTGTAACTGTAACTTCGCTGTTTGCTGGCTCCTGCTCTCGGCCCATAATGCACTTCAGTCCATCTCCCTGCTGGGTGCTTCCTGGTAGCTCCGAGGCCAGAAAGTCCCCCACCGCACCATCCCACCCCACTCTGCGTGTTCAGACGGAGCGCGGGGTGAGAAGGTCAGGCGGGCCGCGCTGTTTGTTTTCTGTTTGGGTTATGCTTTTTCTGGACCTGTGAATCTTGTGTGCCCATGTGGCTGTTTGTTTGCCGCGTGAAGGCTCCGGTGGTGACGTCTGCCGCTGTGTTTACAGCAGGCTCCCAGTTGTTTTGATTTTTTTTTTTTTTCTTTCTTTCTTTCTTTCTTTACTCTCAGACGACCCAGAATAAATGGCCATTTTTAGTCGTCTTTTTTGTTTGTATAACTGCGGTTCCAAGCTTAAAAATAATGTCTCCAGTGTCGTCGTCAGAAAAGCGGACATCCTCTCCCAGTTGGTGGGCGACCAATTAGCCGTGCGCCGCATACGTTAGCCTTGACATCTCGTCTCATTGGGGAGAGTTACGGCGGTGGCCTGAGTGCATTAGGACCGCGCCTCTTTGTTATCTCTTGTCTCTCCTCATTTTGAACTGAGTGCTTAAACAGACCCAGACCTCCCTTAAGATACGAAGTCAAAAAGCCAAAGCCGTTCCGCTGAACACAAACCCCGACTATCCTCTCGAAGCAGGGTCCACACATTGGCACCGTTTGTTTCATTTGTCCCCTTTTTTTGTGAATTATTTGCTTCTTAATTCCGTTTTAGGAATTAGCGTTTATTTTCTCTGGCTGTCTTTTTGTTTAAGCTGTCACGGAGCTGAGCGGGGGGAGGGGCGGGTGACAGTGTGGAGAGGGGCTGTTGTGGTGGCGTCTCTGTGACGCGCGGGGAGTTTGGCTGGGCCGGTGGAGAGGCCGGATGCGTGCCCCTTCTCCTGTGGTGTGGGGTCATCGCTGCAGGGTTAGCCCCACTGAGGCTCCAAACCCTTTTTTTCCCTCCTAAATCATTAAAGAGTGCACTTTTGTGTTTTGACAATAAACCTCAGTGGCCATTAGGAGAGTGTCACCAGACAGTGGGTCTGTGTTGTGTGTGTGTGTGTGTGTGTGTGTGTGTGTGTGTGTGTGTGTGTGTGTGTGTGTGTGTGTGTGTGTGTGAGAGTGTGGTATGGGTATGTTATGTGTGTGTGTGTGTGTGTTTGTTTGTGTGTGGGTGTGTGTGTGTGTGTGTCTGTGTGTTTGTGTGTATGTGTGAGAGTGTGGTATGTGTGTGTGTGTGTGTGTGTGTGTGTGTGTGTGGGTGTGTGTGTGTGTGTGTGTGTGTTTGTGTGTATGTGTGAGAGTGTGGTATGTGTGTGTGTGTGTGTGTGTGTGTGTGTGTGTGTGTCTGTGTGTTTGTGTGTATGTGTGAGAGTGTGGTATGAGTGTACGTGTGTGTGTGCGTGTATGTGTGGTTTCTACATGTGTAAGTGGCCATGTGTACTTTGTGTGTGTGGGTGGGCATATGTTTATTATTTATTTATGTCTGTGTCTGTGAATATGCGAGTGAGTGTGTGTGTGTTTGTGTGTGCTTGTGTGTGTGTGTGTGTGTGTGTGTGTGTGTGTGTGTGTGTGTGTGTGTGTGTGTGTGTAGACGTATCAAGCAGAGGCTGTCTGTGTCAATTCCTCCTCTGTCTTCAAAGGGCATTCAGAATTCTTAGTCATCTCTACATTCTCTCACAGAGGAAATATGTCCACACAGTTTCCCCAGTCAACCTCCCCCTTACACACACACACACACACACACACACACACACACACACACACACACACACACACTGGTGACAAAACATCACACCCCCACTCTGGCCAGCCCCTCATCATGTGAACACATTTAAACGTCGCTTCAGCAGCAGGCTGGGCCACACAGCATTAAGAGGCTGCCTCTGGCCTCTCTCTGACCTGTTACTTTCTATTTCATATAACACCGCACCGTTCATTTGATCACACAATGCTGCTCGACTATAACGGTTTCATAAACGATGCATTAGTTGTTGTGTGTTTAACTAGACAACATGGCGGCATTTAGCAAGTAAAAGACTAAGGGGGGGGGAATATGAAGATGCTTTGCAGTCAGCAGGATATGACACGCATGAACAAACAGAGCTGTGGACATCTATCCCCTGGGGTCCCTTAGAAAGCTCTCCTTTATCTCTGGTTTCTGAATGTGTGTGCCTGGCCCACATTCATACACACACACACACACACACACACACAAAACGCACACACACAAACATACACACTCATACACACAAAAACGGCAAGTTCATCCTAATTTGTGCAACTCATTCAGCATTCAGCCACCTGACAATGTAATCTGCGCTCATGAATGGAGTCCACTGTTCCAGGCGAATGAAGGGAGTGTTTGCGGGGCTATCACAGCGGGGAGACTCGTCATGTGAAATCAATGTGCTTTCTGACCTATGGTGCTGGGCCGCTCCCCAGGAGCCCTCCAAAGCAGGCCCAGAGAGGGAGAGAAAGAGGGAGAAAGGGAGAGAGAGAGATAGAGGTAGTCCCTGCCTGGCTTGGATGAGTTCAAAACCAAGGAGCCCTCTAAAGCAGCCTGAGAGAGGGAGAGAGAGAGAGAGAGAGAGAGAGGTAGTCCCTGCCTGGCTTGGAAGAGTTCAAAACTAAGGCGCCTGGGGCCTAGGCGCCCCGATGCCTCTCTTGAGGGTCTGCTTTGGCGGAGGGCTGCTTTGAGCCTGTGCACAGGGGCTTAAAAAGAGCTGACCTGAACTGAGCCTCTCCACTCGACTTCATATTCCCCCTCAGGCCGAGCGTGACAGAGGCTCAGTGTCTTCTCTTCTACATTCTGCATTGTGAACTTTGTGTGTGTGTATGTGTGCCTTGCCTTACCTTACCTGGAATAATGATTCATTTGTAGGAAAAACAAGGAAGTGAAGGGTTTTTCGCATTGTTCTAGGCACACGGGGAAAACCCCAAAGGATTTTGAACTCACACTTCAGCCATTGCAACCTCCTGACAGCAGAAGCGTCTGTGAAGGCAGGAAGCAAACGATGGCGGTGGCAAACCATGCCCACACAGTGCCTAAAAATAGGCCCTCTCATGGTGCGTGTGTGTGTGTGTGTGTGTGTGGGTGTGTGGGTGGGTGGGGATGGGTGAAAGAAATAAAAAAGGAAAGAAAGTCAAAGAAATAAAAAAAGAGAGGAGTACCTGCAGTAATTTCCTGAGGGGTTGTATTTCCACCCTCTGAGTAAACAGTGGCACACTAAATGAGGACTCAGAGCTGCTTTCACTGCTTCCTTTCAGCAGCCTGTGGACAGTGCTGGTGGGGTGGGGTGGGGTGGAGGTGGGGCAGCGTTTGATGGGTACCCCTGTGGCCACCCCTGTTTACCCCACTGTGCTAAAATTACCAGGCCAGATCCCCGCACTTCAGCACCGCGGTTCATGGACCCAACAGAGGAGACACCCCCCCTACCACCACCACCTACCTGCCTTTTCTCTCTCTCTCTCCCTCTCTCTCTCTCACTCTCTCTCTCTGTCTCTCTCTCTCTCTCTCTCTCTCTCTCTCTCTGTCTCTCTCTCTGTCTCTCTCTCTCTCTCTCTCTCTCTCTCTCTCTCTGGGTGACGTGGCTCCTCTGCTCCAGCTCCAGTTCTGGCAGGAGGGCACAGGTAGCAGAGGATCTGGGCTGCTCCTGCTGTGTGGCACACACACACACCCTCAACCACACACACCACACCGCGCCCTGCAGCACACCCGTCTGGCCGGCGCATCAGAGAGAGCTGTGGACACGTGTGGGATGAGAAACGACACCTTGGGACAGAAATACATCACACGTATCCATGTGCTCATCTTCCACAAGTTCATAAACACAGTTTGTCTACAGGGTGAAAGAGTTCAAAGAGTTGTGCTTGACACCGTGTGTAATGCATACGAGGGGAAATTTCATGACTTTCACACAATTTCAAGTGTGTAAATTTATGTCAGACATAACAGCTGTCTTACTGAGAAGACTAGAATAAACTAATTGTAGTCCATCGCAATGTTGTTTTGCATTCCATCTCTTTGGCTACGAATGCCTGTTTGGACATACCCTCATATCACGTCTGCGTGCTCGAATGTGTTTTAATTTATCTTATCCCGGCTGTTATCTCAGCCCCAGTGTAACGTTAGCCTACCTGAGCCGGTGCCCATGTGCCCTCTTACACAGCTTGACAAGGGGCAATGGCCCGTGCCCAAACACAGCGGTGGGGTGTGGAGTGATGGGCGCTGAGGCGTCTGGGCAGGGAAGAGAGGGGGAATTCACTGTGGCAGCTGTTTCCTGTAAATGGTAATGTATGGGTTGGGCATCTGTAGTCGAAAACATGTTTCTGATCGTGTGATTAAGAAATGTTCTTCCTGTTTGTCTTGCCTGCGGCGGCCTCGGGAAGGGGAATGCCAGAAGTGGATTCGGCAACTGCACACCTGAGAAATCTGTGTTGGTAAAGAAAAAAAAGTCAGCAGTCAGCACAGATTTTGTTGAATCCTTGTATGTTTTAGAGTTCAAAATTCCCTGTGTCTTAACACCCGCAGAATAACACTTCACAGTTTCCAAGAGGCGCTCTCGGCAACAATAAACAAGAAAGCCGCTGCGTCAGCATGTGGAGTTCCTATATTTGGAAAGTAGGCGTTCACGGCCCCTGAGCATCTCTCACTTCTCTCTTTCTCCCAGACAGCTGAGCGCCGTGGAGCCGTGTAGCATGAAGGGGGGGGCGGTGTTAGTGGATTTAACGCTCCATACCGCGCCGCCATCTGCTGTGCCTTGGATGCAGGACGTGGGGTGGGGTGGGGTGGGGTGGGGTAGGGCGACAGAGTGGAGGAGGAAGAGGAGGAGGAGGAGGAGGAGGTGGCGGCGCACAGGCACTCGCCACCCTTCGCCACTCTTGGAATGCCAGAGATAATCGGGCAGACAGCTGATAGGAACGCGGCCGCCAGGTCTTGTCCCAGCGCACAGACGCCCCCCTTCCACACACACACACATTGAGGTCTGGGGCCTCAGGGCTAGAGGGGTTATCATCAGTCCCCAAGCACCAGATAATGGGGCCCCTCGTCAGGAATCTCCAAAACCTTTGGGTTGTTCTTCGCTCCTAAAGTCTGACTGTATAGAGCAGTGAGTAGCAGCAGCGATACCAAGGAACGACTGCGGTGCTGACCTTAGCCCTCCGCACCGCTGCTCTCCTTTCTCCCTCGTTTACGGGATTCGCTCGAGCATCTAGGTCACTAGGTTGCTCTTGTTCTTGTTCACGTTCATCGGTGCCCTCGGCAGTGTCTCAGAGCTTGCGGGTATGATAAGCCCATCGCAGTCGGCACGGCCCCGCCTGGGGACGGTGTTTATAAGTGTGAGCAGCTGCTCGGTAAAGCCCTTGTTGGGCTAACTGGTCTGCCGGCTCTCTGGGCTACTCAGTGTGGCCTCACGGCTCACGGCATCACAGGCGGACCCATTTGTTCCACTCCTGTCACGTTTATATGACACCTGTGGGCTCGACGTGTGTGGGGTTGGGTATGGGTGTGTCTGTTCAGGCATTCACTGGTCAGTCCAAAAATGTAGCCAGTTGTACGACATTGTGTGTGTGTGGGTGTGCATGTGTGTCAAGGGTGCCTGAGTCATTGAAGCACACTGTCTGAAGGCATATTTCCATTTTCATTTAATTTTTTTTTGCTGGCTGACTCAAAGGTGACTCAAGGCTATGGACGCATAAGGGGCAGCGCAACAGCAGCAGCAAGAAGGGGAAGCAATGTTTCGCACATTTGTCTAGTGACGCAAATCGCTCTCCCTCGCCATAGCCTAGATTCTTTTGAGATAAAGCCCGCCTAAAGTTATAACACCTCGTTAACCTGCACGCACTCCTGCCAGCGCTCAAGGCCTTTCCCCCAATTATCATGATGTCATCGCAGATGAAGTCATGCTGTGTAGTGTAAACACAAAGTCCACCTTGGGCTGCTCCAGTGCGTTACATATTAATATTACATATTACATATTAATATTACATATTACATGTTATTTCACTCCTTAAGAATCCCAGGGGATTTACTGCAGCCCAGACACCTAGTTCAAATGAAACAAGTACATATGAAATTATGTTGTTGTTTTTATTCGTAGAAATTTGACATTGCAAAATTGCTGACAGGCCGTAAACAAACATACAGATCGTCATATTGTTTAACTAAGGCATGTCTGAGTGTGGGTGAGTCTGTGTGCGTGTGGGTGTGTGTGTGTGTGTTTGTGTGTGTGTGTGTGTGTGTTAGCGCTTATGTGTAAGGGAGTGTCTGCGTGAGTGAAAGGGGGGCTTGTTGCCACCCCTGTTCACTTGGCCACCACAGGGGACCAGTAAAAAGAGGAGGGGCTCCCAGCTGTCTCCCTGCACACATGTCCACAATGGCAACTGGCTGAATGTTTACGGAGCCCTCGCAAAATAAAAAAAAGATGCAGTGTCGATGAAACTGATGCGGCCTGCAGCCACCATGCCACCAAAGACCAAGAGCTGTGACCAGACGCCCAGCGCCACTGAGTCACACACGCACACACACACACACACACACACACACACACACACACACACACACATCGTCGCGGTCGCTTTAATGCCAACAAAGGACGCACTGCTCTAAATTATGTCAGTTCATGACCAGTTATGGAAGTCTTTTGAGGATTCTGTTTTATGCTTTGACGGGGGACCCTTGTCCCCTCACAAGAGATGATTCACCACCTGCTGCTAATGCTGTTACTCTTCGGCAGACTAAAGGAGGCTCCGCAAACTCCCCGTGGACGAGATTACAGGCGTCTCTTGCACGGCTTATTTATCACAAGATTTATCCCAAGCTGAAGACTGTTTGTCTTGTCAAGGCGCTACTTTTAGCGGTGTCATTTTTCATGATTTGTTTTTTTATTGGCTGGCATGAAATAAGGGGGGGGTGGCTTGCCTTGACATCAAAGCCTGTCTGGGACGGTCTCTTTTTTATTATTTATGGGGCCTCCCTCCCTATGTGAAAAGCATCAGTGTTTCCCACGTATGCCCACACACCACGCTCACGCATGTTCTTCCCTGAGCGTGGCACACACAGACTGGGCAATCAACTCACTCACCCAACGCCCCAAATCTCATGAGCCAGACCCGGGGACCTTAAGGCTAAGGCTCCAGAGCACAATAGCAAGAGCAAGGAGGAGAGCGAGAGAGAGAGAGAGACATGTAAAAAGGGAAGTTTGTAGCACCGGGGGATTGTTCCTTCTCTCAGGAGCTGCTCTGAAACAAAAGCCGCTTTGAGCGCGTGCCCCCCTCAGAAAGAGATTAGCCCTGGCCCAGTCACACCCCCTCCACCCAGCCCCCTGCCCAACCCCACCCCACCACTCTCACCACCCCACCCCTGCACACACATACACACACACACCCTCCCCGGAAAGGCTTTGGCTACAGTTTAATGGCACGTGGCACAGGCCTCGATACTTATCATGTGCATCAGGTGCTCTTGCTTGGTTTCCTGTTCTTTAAAACATACCAGCCCCAGCCCCCCACACCACCACCACTGCCAGCAACCTCCTCCTCATCCACTGGCCAAATCCCTCAACCCCACCTCACTCTCCCTCCACCCTCCTTTCTCTTCTCGTTTTTTTTTTTTTCAAATACAAAGAACATATTGTATCTGCCAATGTTAAACTGAATCCATTCATCTTGGCAAAAGGGCAACTCGGCGAACCTGAGCCCTGCTCCGCACACACACACACACACACACACACACACACTCACACACTCTGCTCCTCTTCCAGTTGGCTGTAGCCAGACACAACTCAAGCTGCCCAGGCACATTGATTCAGGATCCTCGCTTGTTTTTTTTCTCCTTGTTTTCTCTTTCTCTCTCCGCTCTATCCTCTGACATTGCTAACACGCATGGTAATTACACATGGTAACACACACCAGCCCTCACCCAGCCTGTAGCTGGTCACACACACACACACACGCAAGTGGACCCGCTAAATTTCAAAACAAGCTTGCCCCCAAAAGCCAGCCTCTGGCTCCGGTTCGGTTCGGGCTCCAAGCAACCCTCGAGCCCCGGGTTTGCATTAAACTCAGTTTGACACACAGCCCTCCAGCTTGGGCCTACATCAATAACAGACATGACCTCAAATTTGGGCTCGGCCCAGAGGCTCCCAGCGGCTCCCAACTGACTCCACGCTACCTCAGATAACCCCGAGGAGCCCGATGCTGTTAAAAAACACAGCCCGTGCACATCCCACCCTGACTAATACTCTTCTCCTCTTGTGATAAACACATTTGGGGTGGGTTCAGCCCCTTGCCTGTGTGCCCGGTGTGTTCATCACAACCCAGGCATCCATCCGCAGACAGCGCACAGGCGGGACTCATTTGGAGAGAGGGAAAGAGGAGACAGTGACTCTGTTCCAAGAATAATAGCGAGCTGTTGAAGTGAAATTGGCCTTTGAAGTGTGTGCCGGCTGTCCGGCCGCCCGCCTCGGGTCCTCAGATGCCGCGGTCCCGTGTTCCAGTTGAAGAGAAGCCACAAGGCTGCTCCTGTCCGCTCACCTCCACTCCAACGTTATCTCCCTCTCTCTCTCTCTCTCTCTCTCTCTCTCTCTCTTTTTCTCTCTCTCTCTCTCTCTCTCTCTCTCTCTCTCTCTCCAGCTGTTCGTCCAGAGAGACGGCTTTATCTTAAGACTTCCAGTCGCCTGTGAGTGTGTGGGTGTTTGTGAGAGAGACATAAAGACAAACAGAGAGAGAGAGAGAGAGAGAGAAAGAATAACAAAATTCACCACTCCCTTCGTGTTATTCTGTTGGTGGGCACTCAGAGCCACCTGGAGTGAGCTTTACATTATCCATTGTGCTGAAAGAATCGTGGAACAAAACCACCTTTCCACTCTTTTTCCCTCCCTCCCTCTCCCCCCCCCTCTCTCCCTCCCTCTGTCATCTTTATTTTGTTCTAAGGGTGGGCCACTTCTCCCATTTCTATTGTTCAGCCAGGGAGATCTTAGAAGTTGAAATCTCTCTCTCTCCTTCTACACACTCAGTTTTTCTCTATCTTTTTCTCTATGTCTTGTTGTTCCCTCTCTCACACAATCTTTTTTTCCTTTAGCCCCTCCCTCCCTCTCTCTACCCCTCTATGATTTTCTGAAAAAAGCAAGATAGAGGGAGACAGAGAGAGATAGAGGGAGAGCGAGAATGAGAGGGAGGGAGAGAGAGAGAGAGAGCGAGGGAGGGAAAGAGAGAGAGAGCGAGGGAGGGAGAGAGAGCGAGGGAGGGAAATGGCACACAATGTAGAGGCAGTGAGGGCCAGAGGCAGAGCAGACGCTGAGCCCCAGCGCTCACCTGACCTGACCCTGTGTTGTTGTTCACAGAGACAGGAAACCTCACTGACAGGGTCAGCGCTCAGCCCCTGGAATCAACCCTGTGTGTTTGTGACTGTGTGTGTTTGCACAAAAGTGCACATGCAAGAGTGTGTGTATGTGCGTTTATACAGTATGAGTTAGTGCAAAAGAGTGTACATAGTGCGTGTACGTATGCAGCATGTGTGGTGTGTGTGTGTGTGTGTGTGCGTAATTGTGTACATGCATGTGATTGCATACAGTATGAGTGTGTGCTTGAGCAGGTCAGAGCAGGACACCACGCAGCCATCTGCATCACAGATCCCATCGCTTTTCATAAGACTGTCACACTTTACCCTCATGCGCCCTCCAACTCTATTGTTACAGTGCGATGGTGAGCTACCGTTTCCAATTTGGTTTTTTTCATATAGTTTACCGTGAGCCACTGCCAAGACATCCCGCTAGCTGGTAGTTTGTCTTTTCTGGGAGGCAACTTGTCATGGCAAACGTGACAGAGAGAGAAAACAAGAATGAAAGAAAGAAAGAGCGTGTGTGTAAGAGAGAGAAAGAGAGAGAGAGAGAGAGAGAGAGAGAGCGAGAGAGAGAAAGACTGAAAGTACTGTGGTTTCATTCATCTGGTGTCTATTCAGGGAAACGTCTAGGTTTACTTAGGACAGGGCGCATGAAATGTACTGCACGTGCTTGTTCTGTGAATGTCCTAGAGTTTCTGGCCATCACCTGAGCCTTGTTGTTGGATTAACTGGTGTGCTTGGACACAGATAGAGGGTTCATCTGCAGGAGATCTGTGCAGTCATTCTATCTCCAATAGCAGCTTCACTTTGGCATTAACACCTTAAGCATACATTCTATTCTATTCTATTCTTAAGCATACATTCTAGTCTATTCTATTCTTAAGCATACATGGAATTGTGTTATGGTTTCTAAAGATGTCACCCCAGTCTTTCTCTCCTTCTCTCTCTTTCTCTATCGCACAAACATACACATTACCGCTCTCTCTTCCTTTTTTCTCTATCTTTCTATCTCTCTCTCTCTCTATCTCTCACTCTCTCTCTCACACACACACACACACACACACACACACACACACACACACACTAGACACAAGCTCACATCAAACTCATCTCTATCTTTTCCTTCTTCCAACAGATGGCAGTGTGAAACACAAGACCAGTGAAGTCTGTTATTTTTCCAGTCACAATCCCAATCACTATCGCTATCACTATCACTATCACTGATCAGTAACAACTCACTAATGGACAGAGTCACAATCAGTACAGCACGCCAAGTCAGCCTCCCTTTGGCCCGGTGACACACACACACACACACACACACACACTCTGCTGCAGTGATGATACGGTGTTTGACATTTTTATTTGCTAGTGCACATTTAGAGTTTCATCATGAGTGATACAATGTGACAGGAAACACCTTGGAATCCCATGGAATACCTTATGATGTTAATGTCATGGCAACCTGTCCGTTGGAATCACCTCTACTCCTTATATTGTTTGGCAAATACGAGCAGAACTTCAGTGTCACAGCTGGCAAGTGGCATTTCCTCTCTCTTTTACTCTCTCTTTCTCACACACACAAAGAGAGAGAGAGAGAGAGAGAGAGAGAGAGAGAGAGAGAGAGAGAGATAGATAGCTAGATAGAGAGACACAGCAGGTTAGAAATATCCGCTGGCTGGTTGTGTATGTTAAGACTACCAGTTTAACCTTGACTCAATAACCTTGTTTAACCTTGACTCAATAACCACTCAGTGACAACGCAGGTGCACCTAATCAGAATAATGCAAAACATTGGTCTTCACATGAAATGGACACGGAAATGAGGAGGTCTCTTTATCTTTTCACCCATCTTTTGCTACGTGTTTTTTGACCTTGATCAACCCCTGTGTTTTGGGATTCATAGGTGTGACTTCCGCAAACCGGGAACATGTTGACCTGTTTGACATTGTCAACAGACTCACACAAACAGCACAACAACGGGTGGGAGTGGACAGCATTCTGTAGGCAGGGGACTTGTTTTTGCCGGGAGACTCACAGAGGTGGAGGGTGAGGGGGGAAGGGTGTTGTCCTGAGAACGACCACCATTGTCTGGCTCACCCATGGTTGTCGTCCCCCTGGTTGTCGTCGCCATCAATATCACCTGACCTGCTTCCCCCCCAGGAGAGCAGGAGGGACAGGGAGACGACCTTTATCAATACCCCTCTCCACCTCACCACACCACCTCCCTCACACAGCCCCTGTCACGTCTGCTCAGACACCATGTACCATAGAGGTCAGTTATTTTCAAATGAAATCAGTCCATGTTGAGAGAGAAATATGCCTGCTCTTCATACTAAACTCTTGTTTTCATTCGTCTGTTGACAGCGGTTGGTCTCCGCTGTGCTTCACTGAGTATACAGCCCTGTGGCATAACCGATTGGGCTGAAGCTGTGGGCGTTGTGGGTTGGGCTTCTGGTGTGCCCTCTCTGTGCCATGTGTCCCAGACAGCTGAGGAGTCACCTGTCCTTGTATCACATGTCCTGTCCCCAAGCTGAGGCCGAGAAGCCTGACAGCCTCGTCCCCCCTCCCCCCCCCCAAAAGCCCGTCCCCTGGGCGCCCACTCTCTCAACGGCCCAGTGACCAAGCTGACGGTGATGGGGAGAGGGAGGAAAAAAAATTATAAAAACAAAAAAACAAATGGCCGAGTGTATTTTTGGAGCTGGGCGCGCAGTGATAAAAGTCGGGCGCGGGGGGCTCGCGTTGCCCGGTTTTGTTTTTCAAGGGTCTCCGAGGGTCAGTTCGGTGCGAGCGCACGCAGGAATTTTCAGAGCCGTGCAAAAAAACATGCCTCTGGAATGTTGATAACACTTCAGATTACTACAGACATGTTTATGATACAGATTTACATTTCCCCCAGACTGGGTAGTGAGCGTTTTGTGAAAATATATTTATGTCAGCTCTCTGGTAAGCCGCGGGGTCAAACGCAGTGCTTGGTGAACTCTCTCCCTCTGAGTCTTGGTTAGTTTTACTTGGTACTTATTTCTTTTGTTTGTATCGCCTGTGTGCCAATTATTTGACTGATGGCAAAGGGAGTTCACTCGTGTAGTGTTATAAGAAGGCTCTTTCGGAGTCTCGTATATCCTCTCCAATGAATATACCGTGCAAACTGTAATATAAGTAAATGATAATATACATGCCACAAATCAGACCCATTTAAACAAAGCAGCCCGGCATTCGCGGCGTCTCATGGCTCCCTGCTTCTTAGAGATCTGTGTCAGCTGTGGGCTGAGGAGAAAAGGCTGAGAATCGAGAGAGACTTTTTCATCGCTTGAGTGAAATGCCCCTCCCTGGCAAGCATCTGGCTCTTTTTACCCACGATTACCCGAGAGACCTCTATGGTGACCCCAGTGTTGTTCAAGTGGCAACTTGAACCAAGAACCTTTGACCCCGCTGGCGATATATTTATTTAGTTTATTTACATACATATATTTATATTTATATATATATATATATACGTATATATATGTGTGTGTGGGTGTGTTTGTTTAGTCCATTTTTCATTTTTACTGGAGTGCGATCTTGGCATCGAATCAGGACATTTTTATTACATTTGCTTGAAAACTGTCCAACTGCAGAGGAGAGATGAACCCCAGGGATTCAATTGGGGGATAGCGCAGGAGTTCAGGAGGCATTCAGTTGAAGCTCCGAGTGTTTATTTTTGAACTGTGAGTATTTTTATCGCAGACATACTGATGGTTGTGCTGTCTGTAAACACTATTGTGCACATGGTGTGTTTGTGCTATCAGCAAGCATGCTCTCCAAGTGTGTGCTGCTTTATAGCCTCCACGGGCTCTCTGTGTTATTGTCCTGTAATGAATGCTTCGTGTGGATGGGGATTTGAACAGAAACATGTCATTATCCAGCGTCAATCTGTCATTCTCTTTAACTTGGGGACTCGCTGAGACAACAAAGCGCAAACATGATGACATATTTACTGAGCTATCGTGTAGCTCACTTTTCACATTTTCAGATGTGGAGATCCAAAGAAAAAAAAAAAGTCCACTGGGGCTTTGTTTGTTTCACAGGCCACAGGAAGCCAGTATAATGTTTTGCCTCCCTTGTGCACAGGTGCTGGAGATGAACCAGAAGATGGAGGACATCCTGAAGATCCTGGTGGAGCAGTTCAAGCCCAAGCCCGAGCTCCTGCACAGACCGGCGCTCTGCGGCTCCCGCGTCACCGTCATGAAACACATGGGCGTCAGCATGGACGAGGGCCAGTGACCGCCCCGCCCGAGAAATCCCCCGCACCGGAGATGGACGCAACAACCATAGCAGATTGTGGGAGGAGAAGCCAAAGGAGCCCCTGCCTTTGCCCCCATTCAAAACCTAGAATCTTCATGGTCTGCCTACTCCTCCCCCCCCCCCCCCCCCCCCAAATATCAATAGTCAATGACCCTTGACCTGGGAAAAGAAAGCCACCAATTGGGCTATGTGACTCTAACCACTCTCTTCCAGATTAGCAGAGGAGCTCAGGTGGAGTGTTCACCGCCACACCTTTTTCAAGGGGGAGGTCAAGAGAGTCGAAGTGTTCGTGTTAATGACAGAAAGGTTACAAGGGGTCAAATAGTAGGATGTGGTTTTCTCTCTCGCCTCCTCATGCTCTCTCCTGGACAGCTCTGTTGCAGTTTAAACACAACAAATACCTAGGTTAACAAAATTGAATTGTGTGATTCCTGCTTTTTTCCTTCAATGGGGATTTCTTAGGGGATTGAAACAGCCAAACTGATCGCAAAAACCCAAGTCCGTGAATTCTACTGATGGTTTTGGCACTGCCGATATAAACAGCATAGCACTGGATATTCTCCCCACATTAACCTAGCCCACTATTGTTGATGTCCAACATGAGTTTGTTGCTACAGCTCAGGTGACATGGAGACAGAGCAGTAAAGAATGTCCTCAGCCTCAGCCTGACTCGAGGGGTGAAAATGGGCTCCAGCAAGTAATCTTCCCCTGATTTATGGCTACAGTTAAGCTCATAAAAATAGCAAAAAAGCCATGACAGGGTTTAATGGAGTATTACAGGAATACAAGAGAGGAAGACGGAGACTTATGGTGTGTTGTGCAGTTTGTCCAGTGCTGAGTGCCAAGCTCTTCACTAGGATATTCATTTAACGTTCCCCAAAGCTAAAACACTCTTATTTTCCTTCCTACGTCCACACTAGCAGTGTGCGATTTGAAATAAATTTGGCCCATTAAATCCATGATTATTTTTCTCACTTGAGGTAATTAAGTGCTGAATTCCTGGCAAGGCTAGATTACTGCGTGAGTGAGTAAGTGAGTAGATCTAATGGAAAGAAAAGTAGGAAAAATGTGTACAATTTAAACAGTAGGCTGGGGGAGTCCGGCTTCATCATGGTATGAAAACGCCAAAAAAGAACAACTTTCAGTGCGTGAGGCTGAGGTCCATAGCGTCAGTTAATGTGTTTATCTTCTGTTGGTGTCCTGCCAGCGACAAAAAAGCAGGAACAATCACAAAGCCCTGAATTTTTTTTTTTCTTTTTTTTTTTTTGTACTGTGTATTTAAGTCTTACCATAATTATGGACCGTACAATCTTGAAGGCTGACAACTCAAGGGGATGGGGATGATTGAGGGAGAGGAGAGAGGATTTCAACTTACCATTTTCCTGCCTTTTCTTTTTGCTGTGGTTAATCCCAAGGTTAGTCGCAAATGTACTCTCTGAGTTATTGTTTGAGAGGGGGTGGAATCATATAAAGCTCACTCCTCTGTCCATATATTTGTACAGTTTTGTAAGAAATGTAAATAGAATTGCCTTATAGTTGTTACCATGTATTCAAGATGTAATGGTTTATTGGGTTGTCTGAAAAACATGGGAAAAATTATATTTATTACTCTCAAAGGATGTAAATAAACTATACATTTAAGCCTGTTGTTCATTTTTCACATAACTCTTCGACTGTGTCTTCATCTGAATGTTTCTTCATTCATTGTGAGAGACCTTTTCTCACTATCCTTGAGTAGGAAATTCGGCCTACAAAGACTTAAGGTACAGCACAACACAGAGAACCCACAAAGTTTATATGTCTTAAGATTTCTTTCCATTCCATTTTGCCGAGGTTTTGTAAAAAAAATAAAGAAATATATGTATATATATCAGTCCGCTAACTTCTAAACTTTAATATTCCATAAGTGATGAGCAAAGAATGGAAGAAGTAGAGGGAATGAGAATACATCTCAAATTACCACTCAATTATATTGGCCTTCAAAGGCCAAAAAATATGCTGGATGTCCCAAGAACAACATGGCCTGAGCAGGAGTGAGATCCCACGGGAGGGAGAGGGCGAAAGGGGAGGCCCTGGTGTGGAGCCATGTTCAATTACAGAGGGCCAGGCTCCACACACACACACACACACATCCACACACACACAGTGTTATACTGCTTTTGTCTCTCTGTTTTATGTCACTAACGGGAGACCTTGAGACAGAACCGTGGCCCGCTGTTTACAGAGGCTGCTCTATGCGACTGAGACACTGTGCCGCTTTCATGTGGAGACTTGAGAGAGCCTCTCTACTTCAAAGGGGGTTTTTGATGTTGGAAACACTGGATCACAAACCTAGCCGGGGGAAGAGAAAAAAATCAACCTCTTGAATAAAGTGCCAGATTGAAATAAATACAAATAAATAATCATTAAATGAGACGTGGCAGGGGTCAACGAAAAGTTGAGGACTGGTTCCCTCACAACTGCTGGAGTGTTCTGAATGGGTACTGTGTGACGCAAATTCTAGCCATGTCTCCTCTGCGTCCAAGAGCTTTCTGTGAACTCAAACTAAAGCTTTCAGTTCCCCTCGGACCTGGGTCCTACGAGCTTTGGCATGATGTGCTATTATGAGCGGAAGCCATTTCATCCCAATGCCTAAGGGTTGGTTTGACCCGATGACAAACCCTACCAGCCGGGCCCATTACGAGGGGCTGTGTTTAGACCACTACGGGCGCTCCATGGGGCCACCTGTGCCACAGGGCCCCATAGTGGCCCTCTGGGTTCCTATGAAAGCAGATATGTGTGTGAACAGGTGTGGTGAGGGGGAGTGGACACAAACAGTGTTGCAGCAGCTGACACACAGTGCTCATTCTGAGGTCCCTAAATAGCTGAGGGCTTGTGACAGTTGGGCAAAGCGGCTGTTGTTGTTTTCCATTGCTTGGTCCTCTGTCGTCTAAGATGTTTACCCCTTCTCCAGTGTTTTCATATGGAGGAGAATAGCACTGTGTATTCTGAGCGGGACAGGAGATGAGACACAGTACAATGGTTTCCCCAGAGTATGATGTCTGCCAGCCTAATCCTTTTTGGATCCATTCAACAAAAGGAGATACAGTGCCTGACCTTTGACCTGGCCTGCGGTCAGTTGGCTGTAGTGCGGTGTCACCCTGGGGAGACAAACAGCTATGAGGTTAGAGGGCTAGTTTGACCTCTGCCCTCCCCAACCCAGTTGACTTCCTTCGGCCAGATGCCCTCTGGTTTCTGTGTGACCCTGCAAGTCCGCAAGTCCACCACAACACAATCAACGGTGGCAAGGGCTTATAGCAAAGGGCCATCCACTCTCAGTTTCACCTCCAAGTCTAACTGCCTGCGGAGCCCTTGGCCAGGATTGATTTGGTCTCTGGACAGCTGTGGAAAAGAAAGAGTTTTTGGGTCCATATGTTGTTTTAAAAAAAAAGGGGGGGGGGGCGTCAGTGTGCTGAACTAGGTCACACTGCTGGGGACTTTGCTCCCAGACAGTCTGAGAATTCCGGGCTGGAACTGGAAGGACTTCAGTGGTGCAGTTTGGTTTGGCCAGTCGGAGCAGTATGTGAGGCATGGGGGACAGCTGCGGGCCCGGCTACTGTAAAGCAGCGGACAGCCATGCCAGGCACGGGGTGGGGTCTCACACAGGCCATCCATGGAACTGCACACTGCTCCCTGTATACCATAACACCCACACCTGAACACACTTTCTCTCGAAGAGCTGGAGGAACATGCCTTCAAAGTATTATATGACGCCAAGCATTAAATGTGTATGGGAACCTGTAAAAGCAGAGACGACACATATGCTTGTCTTGATAAGACAAAAAGGCCTGTAAAGATGTCACACACATATATTTAAAGGTGACTTTAATATACTTCACAGGAAAGGAAATAAATTCAGTAAATTCTGAAATATGAGCTGATTGTCATGGGCTACATTTGGATTCATTTTATGGCATCAAGAAACCAAGGACACAGGAAATGTATCTTTCAGGAAATCTAAAGTGCTCTTTGTCCCCAAAGGTAACAAACATGTCAAACCCTGAGTCATGTTTCAGAACATCTGATGCTGTGTCTGGTCCCTTTAGCCCTGCTTATGTATACACATATTGTGTGTGTGTGTGTGCAAGTCATTTTCACATGTTTAGCTGTTTAAATGGAATTGTGTGAATTTCACCATTAAAACACACAGACCACTAACAAACAGGGAAGCCCAATCAGTTTTAACAAGTTTCACAAGAAAATATCAGGTCAGCATCGAGCTTCACAGTGCAACATGTACTACAAAGTAAATTCTATTACCACAGCCAGGCTCAAGTTTTTGTGGGCCACAGACGAAAAATCCCCTCTTGGCTGCTGGGCGGTTTCCATCCCTTACCCATGCGCTGCTGCCAGAGTTAGAACAGTGAGAACTGGACATGAAGTGTTTTCCCCCCATCAGGTTTTCGTCTGGGTGCACAAAGCTCCCGAAGATTTTGCTGTGTTTTCGTGTGAGAGTATCGAGTTAACCCTTCAGCACAGAATGACAAGAAATTTTATTTTAGTATGAAACAGTTGTGAAACTGCAGTAGTGATATGTTCGAAATAAGAAGAAAAAACATTTATAAACATCCTAAAATGGAAATATGTAATACTTAACTAAAGGCCACCTTATGTTTGTGACAGCCTTGGGAAATCCTGGTATATGAGGCCAATACAATGTGTGTAGATTTTTGCCAACTGGTTAAACATGTTGTTTGACCTATTCCAAAAACACTGGGAAAAAATCCCATTTGTATGTGTGTTTATATGTATGAACACGCTGAGCTGAAACAAGCTTTAATGTATAGCTTATAACAAGAACATCTCAAGAAACAAGAAAATTAAAAGTATTATAATTTGGAAATGTCATGAACTGTTTCATAATGGGACCTGTCATCAGGATGTGAATAATACCCTTGGAGCTGAGTGGTAGGAAACACTTATTGTCACATGAAAATGTGTGCGTGTCACCAGATCTTTGCCACCACTATCAAGAGACAAGTCATGACATGCCACGTCCTGTGTCAGCAGTTCTCATTAGGGAAATGGAGAAATAGATCACTTTAGCCCGAAAGACAATTGCAAACCCCTACCAGGAAAATGTATAAACTTGCGTGCGTGCATGTGTGTAATCGTGATGTACCAGATTAAAAATAGTGTGGCTGGTAGTTAATGACATGGTAACATTATGCTGTAACGGAAATTAAATTGTATAAATGGGGCATTTAAAAAAAATGTACTGGAGAAGAATACCTGTACAGAAAGCTGACAATTTATTAACAAAATATTCATCTTTTTATTTACATACATACAACATGCAGAGAAAACTGAGCATCTGTAAATAAAATATAAGGATATAAGGTGTGCAAGAAGTAAAGAAAAAAATAACCACAACAGTGTACACATATACATTTATGTTAAGATCGCATTAAAACATTATTCAGTTTTATACATTGTATAGAGAGCAGGCTATGCTTTTGTTTACTGTTGCTAAGCAGAAATAAGGTTGCGGAGGCGAGCGGAAACATTCTTTTTCCATTTAATGCAACAATGATTTGCTCAATAACATTTTAGGAGTTGTATGGTCTATTTGCTGAACATCTTCAGCATTGAACATGCACATCACAACATATTTTCTAACAGCAAGAGTAACCACACAACCATAAGATGGCCACAAACCTAGATGGCTCTTTTCTGACAAGCACTGTCTGTTCCACTTCCTTGACACATGGACACTTCAAAAGCTTTCTTTTGACATCTTTGCATTTTTAAATAAATCTCCAGCACGCTAGCTTGCCGTGATCGGTGGCTGATTTACATGCACACACACAAAATAAATGTGGGGCCTTCACAGACTCATAACTGACACAGTATATCATTAATGTCTATGTCTAATCTATCTAGAATCTATGTCACATAGAAGAAGGAACAAAAGTGAAAATTGAATGTCTGAATAAAAATTATTGCTCAGATCGCATCACTGCATCCTTTGGTCTGGATCTTATTCTCCTTTGTTTATACTCATCCATACAAACAGTTTGATCTAAAAATATTTCCAAAGCGATAGCTCAAACTGTCTCTAAGTGTCTCGTACACCATAGATATACTCAACAGCAGCAGTGAGCAAAACCCTCTGTCCCCATTTGTGTCCCTTTGATTTCTCTGCTAAACTTGGGCCCATACTATTTTTCCAGCATAGATATTGTGGGTTCAGCTAAGCAGAGCACAGGAGAAAAGGGGGAAAAAATCACAAAAACAAGGCCCTGAAACGTCTCGCACTATAAATGCATCCAGAGCCTTCCTCCGGCCCATCTGGAAGTCATCACTCCAGTTATGTCCCCTTCACTTGAGATGACAGGGGCGGCTCCGCACGAGAACGTCACTGAGGAGCACGACACGATAAGCCTCGGCTGAGCCACGCCGCATACTCACGCATCGCTGCTCAGGCCACAGCAGGTAGTGGGAGAGAGGAGCCAGGCACTTGGGCTATGCTATGCTACGCTGCAGCATTTATCTGCGTGCTTGGGCAGATTTGCAGGCGATAACAGATAAAGGGCCTTTGACTAGGCTGCAGGTGCGCTCATCTAAAGAGTGTCGACCATCATCCCGAAAAACAAGCATGTTATGCATGCAGAGGCCCAAGAGAGATGCGTGTACCCCGCCAATGCTGCAGTCTCACACCATTGCCTCAGCACGGGCTCCAGGCTCTCTGCCCTTCTCAAGAAATTTGTTCTGTGGTTTTCGGGCTAGACATTTGCATGTTTGTCGGTAGGTGTTAGCTTTTGCTTATTTATTTATTTCAAAAGAAAAGAGAAGTGTGCCAGGGGATTTGCTCATGACGTCCGCTGTGGTTAGTGGAGGGAAATATGGAGGAAATAGAGGGTTTCTATTAAGTGCACTGGTTGCCATTTACAGGAAAAAGGGTAACCTGCTGTGGTTGACTTTACAGTAAATTGTCAATTTGGGACAAGATAGTTAGGAAGAAAAAGTGTTTTACTGCTCTTGTGTTCACGCCTCACGCCTCTGAATCAGTTATTTTTACACACACATTAAAATGATCAGACTGAGATGGAATGCATCAATTAAAACATGATCATTGGGATTGTTTTAAAACGATACACTTTTAAACATTCATATCCGACTGTACGTATTTTTCACAGAATTGTAAGGGCCACTAAGTTAATAATAGTGAATGGAAACCTTACAACCATGACGACACACCAAGTCTTGAAGGACTTTTGCAAAATCTTCTTAAGTTTCCTAAGTCTTATTTCACATCTTGTGTGTAAGAGATATAGGCAAGTCTGTACTAGTTCTGCAACATATCCTTTGTGGTTCAGTGTCACATTCAGTCAATTCAAGATTATGTGACTGGGCCACAAAAAATATAACCCCATTTGTAAATGTCTGGTAACAAACACAAACTTACAGTTAAATCAATAGAGTTGCAACATTACATTAAACGTATAATAATGTAAAATGTCTTTTTAAAAGCTCTCTAAAGTCTGCATGGGTTATGTAGGTAATTTAGGGAGATTGATAGTCCAGGGTCAACCCTAGATCACTCCATTAAGGAACACGGGCCTAGCTACCTCCCCCCATTACCTATGTGAACACACTTAGCTGCAGGAGTGGTGCCTTCTACTGGAGCTCACAGGGGGTGCTTTATGAGGGCCTGTCCATTAGGGGCCACTGGCTCAAGAGGGGGGGGGGGGGGCAGATCCACCCAAAATGGTCCTCTCCTCTTTTTGAGCAGACTTCTCACTCTTTGGCCTCTCTTCTGTTTTCTGCTGGGTGGAGACTCCTAGCCGGGGGCCTTTGTCTGTGGTGGAGCCCCAGACACAACAGTGTGCTGCAGCAGCCCCGCACAATGGTGCACGGCACAAAGCCACATACACAGGAACAATGTGCACATCTCTGAGAACCAAGGGGAGACCGAGCAGCCAGGGGGAGAGAGCGCGCTGAGGTCACACACCTGCACCCTAACAACCCTCAAAGACAGGCTGCAGGTGTCTTCCTGTTTTTTTTTTGTGTGAGTGTGTGTGTTTTTTTTTTTCATTTGGGGGAGGGCAGGGGTTTGACGGTAAGGCACGTTGCATGTTATATTACTCTGAATGAAATTAAAGTGCCCAAAATGATTCGAAAGACCATACAGAGAAACACTGATTCATTCAGGAAGGTGTTTGGCTAAAATAAGTCCCTATTTTCACACTTATGATACATCACATTTTACTCTGATTGAAATTAGTCGTCAATAGCCACAAATCAGTCTGAAAATGTGTCAGAATCAGGTCCATGAATGACTAAATGACTAAATACAGGATCATTAACCCTTTATTGCAGGTATTTAGCTCATATCTTGAATGTGATGATAAAATAATCAGATTACACAACTCTATTATTTCTCTATAATTCTTGTGACTACACTGCCATGATAATTCAAGGCTTATACTGTACACAAAGACAACTATATTTTCTTAACATTTAATTTACACAAATAACAAGGTCATTGGGATGGTAAAATAAGACTTTACACTGGTTACACAAATAGTTAGAGTGCCCCTTTTACTACTGTGGAGGAGGGCCTGCTGAACAGATTTGTGAGACTGCCACATGTAGGGAAGAGCCAGAATGTCCATCGGAGTTCTAGAACGTTCTGTTAAGTAACAAATGTCCTAACTCAAATATCCCCAGATTTGCATTGGCCCGCAAGTGCCATATGGTACTGTCTGATGTGCCTATTACAAATATGGAGGTGATAAGAACCTCATTTTGACCTACTTTGCAGCACGTAGGCCTGATTACTAAGTGGTGTGATATCAGGCTTTGGCAAGTTGTAATGTATTTGGTGATTGTTGACATCTTTAACGGATTGTTAAGCAGTAGGTTTGAATATAAAACGAGCAGCTCTCAGGCATGCCCCCCCCCCCTCCCCTGGCTGCAACATGAAACCCATACCAGGTAGTGAAGTCACCTTAACATTATAGTTTATACTGTATTGGATGTCACCATGTAGTGTGCTTTATTTTTAACTGTCAAAAAATGACTTGCTCCCCCTTTGAAAAAAAATATATATATCCCCCTCAAAAGGTACAAATAGACATAAATAAAACTGGAGTAGGGCCTATAGACGGAAGTGTTTTATTTAACAATTTTTTACCATTGTTTTTTTTTTTTTTTCAAATCAATCTATGTGATGCTCAAATAAAAAATAAAAAATTTAATTACAGATCACATAAAATAAAATAAAATAACAAACAACAGGGAATCAGAGAAAATACCAGATAAGGGGGAAGCAGTAGATTTTAGGTCTTTGCCAATATATTTGCCACTCCTGGCACATTCCACATGCAGTATTTTCAATTTGCTGGAAACACGCATAACAAATACAAGTTATGAAATATGAAGTGTCCCATAAAACAACCACTGTGAGTGTAACCATTAGTGTTGGTTAATACTTTTTCTAGAAATAAAAGGCCTGTGGTGTAGGTCTGATTTTCTCACACACACTTCCCTCTGTGAAATCCAGGTCGACATCACCAAGTGGGGATTTCATGTCATGTCAGACAAAAATACTTCATAGTCTACTTTAAGGTATTCATAACGTGCTCTGACCTAACAGAGTAATTATTCTTGAGATAGCCTACTCTATTTGTTCCATAGTGTGAAGTACTTTTCTCCACATTTGCTCCATCCTCAGTATAACCAAATGTAGCCCAAATGCGCTTCAGTAATAAAACTTGAGGACATTTTATTGGAGGTTTACTCACCGGATTTCTACTCTTCGCTCGTACTTTTCTCCAAAGAACACGCTGGAATAATGAAATAGTTACTCTGTAGCCTATACATCGCAGCAAACTAGCCTGAAATAGATACAGCGTCAGGCGAACCACAACCGGCATAGACCTCGACTTTGTGCGAGATAATATCTTGCAGGAAATTGGCAATGTCGAGCGTTTCAGTTTTATTCATTCTCAACGGCAACATACGAAAAAAAAAGCTTTAAAAGGGCAGAATCCTGTTTAGCGATATTTAACTGTCTGATTTCAAATCTCCCGTCAGAGTACGCCATTGGTTGCAAGAAGTAGTTTGCCCTCGCTCATGAGGATATGATTGGAGACTCTCAACGTCACTCAATGCGTCTGTTTTCATACAACTAAATGTTTCATCATGCACGGTCTTTGCGTGCGATACGTTCCTTTTCTCTCACTCTCTCTGATACATTTACTATCTACACTCATATACAATGTTACAGATGTTGTGTTACAGCGATCATTTAACAACACTTTCTAAGAAGTTGGCATCACACGGGTGTAAGATTTTACCTGACAGTACAAAACAAACAAAAAAACACCAAACTGGTGTAAGCATATGGCTGAACTGCGCCGTTTTCGCAGAGTGGCACCAAAACTAAAGGTAGAAATTAGCCTATATTCAAATTCATATTGGAACTGGAAATGCAGAACCGCGTTGACTCATCTCTAAGGAGTCAGGGAGTTTTTTTTTTTTTTACCAAACTATTCATGAATGATATGACATGAGTTAAAGCATGCATGCTTTAGATAAACATCAACATGACACAACATTTCATAATTTAACTCTCTTTTTAATTGATTGCAGCATATTTTAATACCACACATTACAAAATGCACATATCAAATATTTTGTCAGGCTCAGTTTGCAACCGTATGCAATTGTTTTAAAAAACTACCAAAAATAAGCATTTACAAAAAAATAATGACTCAATGCCACTTTGGATAACCATGATCAAAACCCATTTTTTTAGATAAAAGCTTGACATAAATAAGTTAGTTTAATTTCTCAGTGTTTTTACAAAGTTATGTACACAGGTACACTTCAATGTTTACACAAAATACACAGGCAGTGTTTTTAATATAAGAAGAACATACTTTTTGATAAATACAGTTAACTTGCAGAAAATAAATTCCATTTTATGAAATAATGACACTGCAGATGCACACAGTTCAATCAATTGCTTCTGTAAAGAGGGCAAGCCCATCTCCAATGCTGTACATGCAGAGTCTACAGCTGGTGGAAGTAGTGAAAAGAACTAGTTGATGTATTCATGCTGCCAATAGGACACAAACCCACCAATAACACGTAAAGAAATAGAAAACAGAGAACACTAGTGCCCAAGCCGGTGACTCTTTCAATTAATACTGTTAAGACTATGGATTTTGATCTTAACTCTCAGGTAGACCAGAAATCACTATTCGATCAACCATTGTTTTTTAAGAGCTGAATGATGTAGCTACATGATTTAGAGTGAAAGAAGAACCATGTTGAAGTCGTGACAGTGTTTAAACATCTAAGGCCTTATTACTGTTAAGTTCACCTCAAAAAAATTACAACACAGGGCCATCATTGTGTGCAGGGTCAACCTGCTTCTGTTTTGACGCCACAAATGTACCATGCTTTACCTGAACAATTTTAAGAGATGCAAAGATGCGCAAGTGATATTGCTGATCTGAGAATTTATATTTAAATAAATAATACAAATAATAGGAATGTGGTTACTTTATGGCCATCAAAAACGTATGGTGTGGGGCACTGCCTTTTAAATGGAAAAAAGAAAAGAAAAAAAAACAGCATTTTGGAAACACTTAGAAAAACTACACTGCAATTCAAGTCAAATCAAATTCACACCTTTTCCATAAAGGATTCTGGATCATAATACGCATTATGTGCTACATATGAAAAGGAAATATATACACAGGTAGTAAGAGAATGAGCAACAAAGGAAATGAAACCTAATTGCACACTGCTACATTGACTGCTTTAGAGGCAGTTACTTTTTGAGTGCCAGAACTTAGTGTTTATGTCAGTGCTTGAACATTGTCCCCATTCTTAGGAGAGTTGATATGTTTTGCCTTTCTTCATTCCTTCTTTTTTGTCTTTCTCGTAGATCCTCTTTGATTAGCCAAGCACTGAGGTTTTCATGACTGGGGTGGGGGTCTCTTCAGCTCTGTTTGGAAGATTAAAAACAAAGTAGTTAGGGCAAGTGTGTGATGTTCATTAAATACAGGTGTTATGAAAACTAAGGCACAAGGCAATCTATCTTTAACACAGCCGTTTTCATGAAAGGTGGTGGCATTTCTCTTTAAACAATGCACAATGACATGAACTTGGGGGACAGATGAATATCTCCCTTCAGTCTCTTTTGCGCTTACATTATTAAGATCCCTTTCACTTTATTACAATCGGTCAACGCTTTCATTTAACTTCGATCTAAGTAACAAAACATCGCATGCAGCGCTGCACTTATGAATGTGCATAAGCTCAGGAGTTCCAGAGCGTTGTAAAATAAAGCAGGAAACTGGACTCTTATTGACGGTGCATTTGCTGACGTGTTACTTGACTGTTATTCTGTCGACGCATGTTTTCAGTTGGTAGGAAATTTAAGCTCGCCTGAGTAAGGTGGTTGTAGTAGAAGTAGCGTCGCGCGTGTGAATTTAATTTAACCCTTTTTACACAGAGCTGCAATCACTTTAAATCCTCACAGCCTAAGCGTACTACAAACCCAAGCCGTCTGCTCAACAGCCTTTACGCTTTCTTTGAGAGTCTAGGTGCGTCGTCGTAGAGTCTACAGGCTCAATTCAGGCAGATAATTCTAAACTCCGACTTCTGGTTCGACACCGGAGCGCATAACTTGCAAATGACTACCGCATAGTGCATATCTTTTGCAAAGATTAAGTTTATGAGCGTAACAGTAATTATTTTACAGCATCGGTTAAATTATCTGCTCGATGATTAAACGACACGCGTAGCCTACATTCACGTCCGTTGTTCAATGAACACTGCAAAGAACGATCTGTAGGTACTGGTTCAAAGCAAGCGACTCCAACTTGATTTCAAAACATTATATTACATAACCACCCCTCTGTGTGTGAACACGCTAGGCCATATATTCTGTGACATTTGATGGATGCAATAACTTACCGTCATGTTCACGTTTGGGTCCGGGGACTGGGCTTCCTGGGTGTGTTTTCTACAGCTTGTGTCAGACCTGAACAACGAGAAACGTCATCCAGACTGGTGTGTGACCTTTTATTCTGAGACGACGACTCTAATAAACAAAGAGAAAACCCTGTCAGAATCATAGGTAAAACACCCAACAACACATCGGCTTATTCGTTAAGCAAATGTAAATACAAGAACCTTTACGCTAGGCAATACTACCACTAAGGTTCAAGCACATACGATAAACTGCTACAGTGTAAACATACTGATGGGGCTACCACGCTCAAGGCTGGGTCAGGGGTAGGTTATTTACTCTCAAATAAATAAAAAGGTGCTAAGATCATTTTAACGACTTCTAACTTAAATGTATTTACCGTGACATGCTGGCCTTTTCCTCTGTCCATTGCATTGGTCTCTGATATCCATCTGATTTTCAGCCCTCTCTGCTTTCTCCTCAGAGTGCTTGCAGGGTGTCACCACCACACAATTATGATTCCCATTCAAATCCACATTTGTATTCCCTGAGGGGCAGCTGTCCGTAACGTTACTCGCTCGCAGCGATGTGTAAAAAATTGGACTGTCATCCACTGTTTTCCAATTGTATCTCCCGTTCGGGAGCGGTTTGTGACTTGAAAAATCGAAATTCCATTTCGCCGAAGCCGCCTCTTCCATCTCATGCAAACGTCCCTTTAAATCCTTCTTTAACTCTTCGTGATTCACCGGACCGAAAAGGCTTCTACAGGCTGTGGATTTCAGGTTATCCGATAACCTAGCATCCATCCGTCCCAAAGTTGGACTCCCATTTGAAAGGCGAACATTGGACATTTTTCCTTTTTGAGAAAAATAGACAATACGATGATTTAATCTCAGCCCCTCGCAAGTCCTCCTGGTTCAACACGTTCCAAAACAGACGTAAAAAAAGTGATCATCCAAAACGCATGCATGCCATACAAAAACCCAAATAGCTAGTAATAACGGGCAATGTGGAAACACCAGAAGTAATCTCCACGGATCATCAAAACAAAGTGCAGTTGCAAGAGCCACTCCTGTCAATTTCGTGTCGTAGTAAGAGGGGAGAGGAAAATAACAGACAAGCCTTTTCAGTGCCCAATATGGCGATTGAAGGAAGGCTTACTGAAGAGAAAATGATTGACATGGCTATTTAAACCAAGAAGGATGTTCATTGGCTGAAGTTTAAAAGCCCGCCCACAACTTTTTAAGGTGTTCCTCAACACATTCATTTCGTATGGATAACCGCGACACGAAAAATAACCCTTGACAGAAAATAGGCCTTCCACCACTGAATTTTTTTTTTATTGCCAATTCAGAAAGAAAACACACACATTTAATAAGTTTGTGGGGCTGGAGTATGGAATAACTTTGTGTCATGAAACTGACCCAGATTATATCCTCCATAATGACACATTCTTCTATAGTTTAGAAATCATGATTTTACCACTACAAGAACCAACCAATAACACGTATTATTATACTCTGTAATATGAATAGTATAAATCTTATTAATCTTAAAAAATATACATCTTCAGCCACAATTCCACCTTAATAGCCGACCCTGTTTTGGAAAAATAAGCTGAATGAGCTGCGACCCTAACCAACAGTGATGAGAAGTGTTTTGTTTACGAATGCTCAGATAACACTACGGCGCTGATCGACGCTCACGTGTAGGCAAAGCTCCTTTCTGACAGAATACAATTTCGCTGTTGGGAAACATCAACTGAAATGTTAAGGTCAAAAGACCAAATGTGACAGGCCTACAGTCAAATTGTCCTCGCCAGATAAGGATGCTTGTCTGAGTTGTGCTTAAGTTAACTGCTACAATTCGTGCTGTTGGCTCAGAAAAATTTCACACTACGTGACTTCCCTCAGAATAGTTCACGTGCAAGCCACTGGTGAGTTGATGATGTTACTTTCGGGATGACAAAGCTTATAATCCTTGTGGCAATACAGGTGTGGTCAAATAACGCATGACTGCACATCAAAACAACCCTGGTAGCATGTGATCGGGACTCATTTGAGATAGCATCCGTTTTCTGGATTTATTTTCATATGCTTTCCTACGCCAAATGTATCTTCAAAACCAGTATTCTGCTCCACGTGTCAGGCTCCATTAATCTTAAATGTAAAAGTTATATTCGATTCACCAGCAATGTTTTATTAAGTAAATGACTTAATTTGAACATATAATTATAAGTCTCTTTTAGAGAGGGAGACTAAAACACCCAACTCTCTTTCTGTATTTTGCTTCCAGTCCCTTGCTGCTGTTAAGAAGGTGAGAACTTAGAATACTACTAGTACTATTTCATATAGTGGAGACTGAACATAAAAAAAAAAACGCCTGCTGAGGCCTTGTCTAAATGTGAACTTAATTTATTGTTGAAATGAAATGTACATTTAAATACATTTAATTGAGTATAATGTACAGATTTTTTTGTTGATTGATTCTGATTGAAAACAACTATTTTTGTAATTTACTGTCTTGCACATGGCCACACTGAAAACACAGAAATTCATTATACACACAAAAAAAAAACAATGAAAAATACGTCTTCATTTTTAGGTTTATTGAAACACATTAACATGACATATGCCTAAAATGACTGTCACACTGAAAAGGTTTTTTCCCTCCAAAAGTCTCATGACAAATAGGCCAAGGTGTCATGTGAAGGCTTTCACTGCCTCCTGCTGGTAGAATGTAAAACTGCAGAAATATTCTGTTCAATCACTGCCCAAATTTCTTTTGTGGCATGTATTCACAGTACAACCAAACAGCACAATTGTCAACTGTAGGCAAAATGTAATCCTTATCATAAACATGCAGCATACTTTCTACCAGCATAACAGCTCTCACCGAAGTACACTGCAGTAAGTGCTCTTTTGTCATGTTTCTGTACACACATAGTGTGTTGCTTGTTTCACCTCAGGCTTTCAATGAAAAGGCCATTCACATCCAAAGTAAGGCTGGTAACTGTGTTTGGTTTCAAAGGTTTAGCCACTTCAGGATGTAGAAGTTTTTCTTGCCCACGCGGATGAGCGTAATTCCGTTGGCTAGGATGTGGTTGCCAGGGATGAGCACCTGTTCTGGATTGTCGGTCCGTTGGTGGTTGATCCACACACCTCCATCTCGTACCATGTGATACCTGCCCATGGGCCCAAGAAAACAAAAAAGTAGTCCTGTCATACAGTACCAGTCAACAGTCAAGATTTTTCTACATGGTAGATACAACTTTTTTTGTTTAGTACATCATTCCATATGTGTTCTTTTGTAGTTTAAATGTCTTCAGTATAAATCTACAATGTAGAAAATAATAAAAGTAAAGAAAACACTTCTCAAAAAAATGAAAGGTGTGTCCAAACTTTTGACTGGTACTGTATACCACGCCATATGTCAGCCCAAGTAATATACCAGAACATCGAAGTCATCAAAAACAAATAAAAATCAAAAAACATTATCGTCCTAACAACTGGTATAGTATCTGCAATCATCAGTGAAAGGCAGATTAAATGGCAAGTACATTTACATGTATTCCCTTAGATGCTTTTATCTAAAACAACTTACAGTACAGGGGCATTTACGTTTACATTTTATCTTCACGTGTGCTCTCAAGCAATGCACTCATGACATCGGTGTTCTTCGATCCTTGCTCAGGCAGTTGAGCAACAAATTTTTAGTTTCACTCAACTATTTATCATGACTATCAATTAAGTAGATCCTGGGGAGGGGGCAGGTCTCTGTTAACAAGAAATTGAAAAACTTCCTGACAGTTGATAGGAAAGTTTTTTTTTGGAGAAGGCATCCATATCGGCACGATAAAAAAATTATGCATATGCACGGCACAACGTATGCTGTTGTGGAAGTGGGCAGGAAGTGGTGCTATACCCCAGGTGCTGAAGAGTCCCATGACGAACACAAACTTGGCAGAGAGAAAGTTTCCATGCTGCTGTAAATCTGTATGTATATATGTATGTTCGCTGTGTAAATGCATTTAGGTCAAGAGTGACCTTATTTCTCTGAATGTATTTGAATGTTAGTAGTCAACTTCCAACATCAGATATATTTACTTTTCTGAGGAAGTTGTGTGAAGTGTTACTTAGCATGGTGTGTGCCTTAAAACAAGATGTATGTATGTATGTATGTGTGTGTGTGTGTGTGTGTGTGTGTGTGTGTTCTGAGATTGTTTGTTATGTTATGTAGCCTTAAAACAAGATATACATATACACACACACACACACACACACACACACACACACACACACTGGCAGTTTTAAGATATGCAGTGTGGGTGGGGGGTTGATGTACCTCCCACAAACCTTTTTGTGATGCCATAAATAACCCACTCCCGCTAGAGCTGCACCTGCATCACAGAAAAAGGCATCAAAGGAGGCACTAACTGAATCCAGTATAACCTCAGCAAGAATGGAAACCAGATTCAGATTCTGTGATAGCGATCATTAACTGTTGCTTCACCAAAGTCTGAGGAAGTCTGAGCAGGCTGAGATGTACTATGGCCATATACAGTACCAGTCAAAAGTTTGAAAACACCTTTACATTTTTTACGTGTTTTCTTTACTTTTATTATTTTCTACATTGTAGATTAATACTGAAGACATTTAAACCACGAAAGAACACATATGGAATGATGTACTAAACAAAAAAAGTTTTATCTACCATGTAGAAAATAATAAAAGTAAAGAAAAAAACTTCTCAAAAAATGAGAAGGTGTGTCCAAACTTTTGACTGGTACTGTACATAGAGATGTTAAGTCTGTATCTGGTTCTGTGGTCATAAAGCAACATGTTAATTGGCTGGAATAGTGTGTATTGCTTGGTCCAAGTCACTTTGTTGGTTTCCCATTTACAGAGCCAGGACTGTGTGTGAACACCTGTCTTTTGAGCACACACAGCTAGAGGACTGTGAGGGGCAAATAGCTGAATGTGACACAGAGCTAGAGGACTGTGAGGGGCAAATAGCTGAATGTGACACACAGCTAGAGGACTGTGACCATTAGCTGAATCTGACAAAAAGTGTACTGGATTAGATCTGAATCATGGTGAAACGGCGTTCTGCTTTATGCTAATTTTAGACACACATAATAGAAAATGTGAGCTTCACTGTGATGAGCACTCACCCTCTGGGCCCGTCTGGAATGGCTTGTATGTGGCGACAGGCGTCCAGCACAGTGGTGCCTGGCTCCAGAAGCAGCTCCAAGAACGGGGCCTCCCTAAAGAGCTCCTGTAACTCCACGTCGCTCATCTCCTCCAGTGCCTTCAGGTCGCTGTGGTACAGAGTATTGGTGCACCTGCCAGGCATGGAAGCACCCTGCGGTCAAGAACTACACAAATGTGCTGCTGGTATACAAACAAATAAATAAATAATCTCCCAGACTTTGATACACAAATTCAAGTCTCATCACCATGGTTACAGCAATGGCATTCAAACACATAACTGACCTGACTCAGCATCCTCTCTTCTCCCTAGCAGCAGGTTTCAGGTTGAAACATGTTCCTGTGCATTTACCCTACCTGCCCCATGGATATCTACATGTTCCTGCACATGTACCCTACCTGCCCCATGCATATCTACATGTTCCTGCACATGTACCCTACCTGCCCCATGCATATCTATGTTAGCGCAGCCTTGCCTTTTTGCACTCTCCAGGCCATCTTTGCCATGGACTAGCTTGGTGACCTCGGCAGCCAGACGTTTCTGGGCCGTCCTCTTCCCAGGGTCCTGCAAATGCACCTCCATCACCTTATCCACCTCGGGCACAGGAAGGAAGGTGAACAGCCTAAGATAACTGCAAGGAAAAAGAAATGGTAATCATTACCATTATACAACCGTGTTGCAGAACCATGAAACTACTTTAGCACTGATGCAACAGCTTCATGAATCAGATGCCTCTGCATGCCTGGGAAAGGCGGCACTCTACATACCTTTCCATACTGCTATCTGGCTGTCTGAGGAAATACTGGTACAGTTCAAAGGGGGATGTTCGCTCCCTGTTCAACCACACTGCATTGCCTGCGCTCTTCCCCAGCTTGTCTCCCATAGATGTGGTTATTAGGGGAGTAGTCAGTCCATATACCTCTTCATTAGTCTTTCTACATAATGCAAATATAGACAGAAATGGACATAATTGTGAGTATACATAGTGTGGAAAGCTAGCATACTGGTCACTAGTTACACAGTGTTATTTTAATCATGACCAAAGCCTTGCAATTATTTCAGTGTGAAACACAGGCAAATGCCACTGTAATTACTTTTGGATAAACTCATGTCCAGTCATCAAGTTGCCCAACTGGTCTCTTCCTCCGAGCTGAATCTTACAGTTATATAGCTGGTGCAGATTATAGAAGTCGTAGGCTTGGAAAAGCTGATAGGAGAACTCCGTGAAACTCATCCCTTCCGCACTCTTGAGTCGAGACTGCACGCTGTGCCTACTTAGCATGGTGCCCATTCGAAAGTGTCTGCCTATGTCTGACAAAAACGCCACCACATTCCACCCTTTGTACCACTTGGCATTGTTCAAGACTGATATTGTGCCCAGTTTCTTTGGGTCGCTGCAATAGTACAGTTCGTGGTTGGCAAAAATTCGGTGCAAGCTCTCCCTAATGCCACTTTCATTCTGTTTGACCACATCAGCATGTAGAGCCTCTCTCTCCCTCGTTTTCCCGCTTGGGTCCCCAATTTGAGCAGTAGCTCCACCGATAAGAGCGATGACATTGTGTCCAGCATTTCTGAAGTGAAGGAGGCCAATAATTGCGAGTAAATTCCCCGCATGGAGGCTGTCTGCTGTGGGATCAAAGCCACAGTACACAGTTTGAGACCCCGACTGAAGGAGCAGAGGAAGCTGAACCTGACCAGCACCTTCAGGGAAACAATCCTTTAACACGCCGCGTTTGTTAAGTGATACAAGAAGCCCGTTGTTGCATATTACTGAAAGATGAAAATGAGCGCGGTTTGGAAACGGAGTGTTTCTAAAAAACGAAGAGGAGCAGAGCTTCCAGACCCGAGGACAAACCCGTGTTACGGGCGCCGCCATGTTGGAAAACTTTACGTCATCATCAATTTTTTTCACTAGTCCTTGGAGAAAACAGCGCCCTCTCGTGTTCAAGTGGTATTCAATTGACCCCAATGATGTTTTTACGACAGCTTTTAGTGGCCCGAATTCATTAGATAGGCTATTCAATATTGGCATAGTCCGTGCTATAGCGAGGCACTATAGTCACGTGTTGTTACTGTGAACAGGTGTCCCACGTTGCTTTGTAGGCATGTTTACCCTTTGTCCAGCATCCCGCTTATTGAGATAACATGTCGTGCATTTCCGTTGGTCGTTTGGATTTTAATAGACAGAAACAAGAACACATATGGGTGCATTTTTTACTCGCCCAGAACACGAGGTAGTTGTTATGGGTAGTTTCTACTTAGGTAATAGGTCTACTTCAAAATCAGCAACCTATCTCAAATGCAACAGAGCCAAGCTTTAACGAAAGCCATCATGGCTGAGAAGAGAGCAGTGTGATGGCCGTCAATCAAACGGTGCAGACAAAGGGCCAAACTGCTCTGCCACGTTACAAACACAAACTTGGGCTACACAGGTGTTTACAAGCTGAAAGGCAGAATACAAATGTTTCTTACTCAGTTAGATAGAGATTGGATTAGATATGATATCAAGGTTTTAGGCTACCTCTCAGCCTGTCTGTACTCCCCACATGCTTCAAACGGACCACCATCGTCCCTGTGCCCAAGAACACCAAGGTCACCTGCTTGAATGACTATCGCCCGGTAGCACTGACCTCTGTGATCATGAAGTGCTACGAGCGGCTAGTCAAATAATTAATCTGCTCCTTGCTGCCTCCCACCCTGGACCCTATGCAGTTTGCATACTGGTCCAACAGGTCTACAGACGATGCCATAGCCCTGACCACGCACACCGCCCTCACCCACCTGGACAAAGGGAATACATATGTGAGGATGCTGTTCATTGACTACAGTTCAGCATTCAATACCATCATCCCCTCCAGACTCGTCTCGAAGCTCGTAGACCTGGGACTAAGCACCTCCCTATGCAAATGGTTCTTCGATTTCCTGACGGGGAGGCCACAGGTTTTGAGAATCGGTGACCGCACCTCATCTACAGTAATCACCAACACAGGCACTCCCCAGGGCTGTGTGCTCAGCCCCCTCCTGTTCTCCTTGTTCACACATGACTGTGCAGCTACACACAGTTCCAACCTCATTGTCAAGTTTGCTGATGACACAACCATTGTGGGCCTCATCACTGACAATGACGAGTCAGCCTACAGAGAGGAGGTTGATACCCTGACTACATGGTGTCAGGATAATAGCCTCTCTCTCAACATCAGCAAGACAAAGGAGATGATTGTGGACTATAGGAGACGGCAGGTGGAGGAGCACGCACCCCTGCATATCAACGGTTCCGCAGTGGAAATGGTCAGCTGCTTCAGGTTCCTTGGGGTCAACATCAGTAACGACCTCACCTGGTCTGCTCACACAGACAAGTTGGTCAAAGCGGCCCGGAAGCACCTCTTCTTCCTGAGGAGACTGAAGAAGTTTGGCATGGATTCAGTCATCCTCACCAATTTCTACAGATGTACAATAGAAAGCATCCTGACTGGGTGCATCACAGTGTGGTATGGGAGCTGCACAGCCAAGGACCGCAAGGCCCTACGTAGTGTGGTCAGGACTGCGGAGTTCATCATCGGCAGGGAGCTCCCAGCCCTGCAGGACACCTACCACACACGATGCCTCAGGAAAGCTGGCAGGATTCTAAAAGACTGCTATCATCCAGCCTTCAGACTTTTCACCCCGCTGCCTTCTGGAAGGCGGTAGCGTAGCATCCAGTCTCGCACACGCAGACTGGAGAACAGTTTCTTCCCGAGGGCCATCAGGCTGCTAAATGGACATTGACACACTCGTCACTTACATACACTGTCACTTTCAAATTACTGCTTGTACTACACTTACACACTGTCTCTTACACTACAACTACATATTTATCAGAATTATTGCACTACCTGCTACTCCCATTTGTCTGTAGGGTAGTATAGGTTTAATAGGTTAGTATAGTTTATTATATGTTATTATATGTGTATTATATGTTATATGTATATATGTTAGTATTATATGTATAGGTTGTTATATGTTTTAGCATATTGTATTGTATATTTATCTTGTATATTTAGTAAGGTTATTATATGTTATTACATGTAAATTATGTTCAGAGTACTTGTACAGAGTGTATGTCATGTTATGTTATGTTATATTATGTTTGTTATGTTATGCTATGGTAGGTTGTTGTGCGGTGCCTTGTCCTAAGAATTTCAGTGCCCAGTCTGACCCTGTGTCATTCTGTGCATCTGACAATAAAAGACTTGTAACTTGTAACTAGTAAAATGTCCCACATAAATGTACTACTCGTCCCAGACTGGTCCGTTTGCATCTGGTCACCCCTAACTGTATGTTCAGTTAGTCTGAGATGTAGAGAGAACTATTCAGTGACCCAAAGTGCAGTTTATTCTTATAGCCAACAGATGGGGCTAAAAATAAAAGACTGAATGTAATAAAAGGCCTACATATTATTTAAAGCAACAATATGGAGTTTGGTCAAACTAGTGAGCTAATACCTAAAAGGCATGCAAAACCTTGCTAACACTACCAACAGCCCAGCTAGATCAGATAAAAGCTCGCTAACATGGTAATTGGTCTTCATCGCCGATATAATTAATGTCGAGCTGTGACAGCTTGTGTGGACAATCTTTGTTCTTTGCAAGACCCTTTACCATCATAATTCATTTGAGGACCACAACTAGTTAAAAACTTACCTTAAAAAGTGGCAGAGTGTTGCATAGTGTTGCTTTAAAGAGAGAATACGACCATACAAAATGCATTGATAGTTTGGATATTTTATTTTGAAATCCAGTTAAGGTCAGATTATTTATGGTTTACATGACTAGACATTACATTTGCCAAACATTTATTGTATTAAACCATATGAACGTTACACTAACTGTGCAGTAGTTCAAACATGACACTAGCTAGAAAACCACCCAACCTGAAAAGGGGATATAAAGAAACAATATAAGGGATCATTCAGGAAATAAAACATTGCTTGACTACAAGTCAGCATGAATACATCAAAGGTAAAACAGTACCTCAATGTGACCTGAGCTAGTGCAAAATAGGGAAGACTGGTATCTATTCCCTGATATCAATTACAATCCCTTCTAAATTCTTGAAATATAGCCTGCTATTCTAAATGCAAACGGACTGCTCCCTGGATTTGGGCTCAATGTATTCAAACAACTGTGCATGCCTTTGCACTGGAAAATATGTGGGTATGACCCTCTAACTTTGATCACTTCAGGCTGCAGAGTCAGTATTTCACTGAGATATAAACATTGTAGTAATATTTCTGTCTTTTGTACAAATGTTCTTGCGGTTCTTGTTTTATTGATCAGAATCCATCCTTGTGCCTTCTTACTGGTAAGGGAGACTGTTAAGGCACAGGTTGTGTTGAATCTCACATGAGCTGGAGAGCTTCATTTGTACTGCATTCAGTGGAGGCTTCTGATATCTGGAAATGAATGAGTTTCAATAGCATGCACCATTTGGGGGGGGGGAAATTATAAAATGCATTCCTCGATACTCTACTACTACACTACTGTTTCTTGTTTCAGGAATCTTCTAGATCAGGGCCAGGTTTAGGACCGAATACAATGTGTATGCAAGCAGACTGATCTATTAGAGAGCACCCAGAGAGATGAGAACCATCTGGCTCGACATGGCAGTTATGGTCAGTAATCTCAGTGGTAATTTAGGCATGAACCATCCCCTTCACGACACAATCTTTTACCTGAGACCACAGCAGACACAAAGGCCGCTATGCCCTGTGAGGGGACTTAGATAGCCCGAGACAGACCTGTTTGTTTCAGATAACGAAGAAAATGTTTAACTTGACATGTTCACTAGGTGTGACTGTCTCCAGGTCAAGTATTAATGGCAGCTATGAAGGTGTGTCTGTGATGTACATCAAGGTAAGAGCCTCCAGGCACAGAGCACATGGCTTTATCCCTCCTCTACAATGTGGAAATCACAAAAGGAATGTCCTCATGCCAATTCAATTCTAAAGTAATACAATCTGTTACAGAGTTAACCATGATTCTATGTACACTGCGCTAACATCTCGGATAATCAAAACAAATGATATATTTATATATATTTTTTAGCTTTAGTATAAAAATATGATTCAACTCAATTAACAGCACAATCACAAAATTATGCATAAAGTGACAAAAACAAGACATAGCTAAATGTTTGTACAGTCATAAACAATGAAAATATCTTGCATACAGAAAGAAAGAGGAAAGGACAGACAATAAAAGAGAGACATACTGCATTGTCAGTAGCGCCATAGCATACCACAGATTAAAGAGGGCAACACATTATTCATATTTACCTCATAATACATGTACAGGGCTACAAAGCAAGCTCTTTTCCCACCTATAAAAACATGTTTGTGAGCGCAGCCAGGTCAGATAATGTACATTCTCCCATCAAAGTGGCTTTGTAAGAGTTATGGCGAATGTGGTGCTGACAAGATGAAACTAACGGACAGGCCGAACTAATCAGTTATTGACTAAATGACTTGAAGTAAAAAAAAATCCTCAGACCACATTCACCCATACATTTCAACAGCAACATGCAAAAGTGATAATGCCTTGAAAAATATCATGATCATTCATTATTCCTGACTGTTAGCTGGTGTTGGAGGCAGGTGACCTCTCAGTGAGGATTATCAGGCCCAGATATAACCTACATTTGTATGCATACTTGAAAGAAAATGTCTAAAGCCCATTGGTCAAACCCGATATTCAGCATATTATTCAGCTTTTAAAAGGCGCACTCCAGTCAAAAGAGAATTTTTTTAAATTTCCTTTCATTTCAGTGTTTAACAGCGGCGTTCTATGGTGCAACACATGGATGCAAATTGTTGAATTTTGAGCTAGTATGTAGATTTTGACAACAAATGCTTTAAAAAAAAAATGTAATTCATACCTTCACATCTCCTCCTCTCCTCCCTCCTCATTAACTGATCAAGTGATTACTCATTTTCTTATGTGTCCCACACACTTTGTATTACCATAGCCTCTATAGTAACATATCAGACTCTAAGCACACACACACACACACACACAATCAAAATTATAGATCCACATTTTAGGGAATCAGGAGGAAAGCATGGCTGGAGTGCACCTCTTAAGCCTGGTCTTAAAAAAGTCAAGACTCTACTGTACATGTGGAGACAACTGAAGATCACAGCCTCACCAGTGAAACCTTAACTCTTTAACCAGTCAGATAGGAGGACTCAGCGCTGCAGCCCAGAGGCACTATGGCTAAGAGTGTGTGACACAAACAGAGGCCAGAAAGAGAGAGAGGGAGGGAGGGACGGGAGAGACTGATAGAGAAGGAGTATTGAAGAATTTAACAGAAGTAGAGAAAGAGAGACAGAGAGAGAGAGATAGAGAGATCAATAAGAGACAGAGAGAGAGCAAAACAACAGCCTTAACCTGTTTTAACCTTGAAGATAGCTTTCCGTTTGTTTTAAATTTAGCCCTTAAACACTAAATACACTTTATTTGCTCTGAAGAAAGAACCTAAAGCTGGAGTGTCAAACATTTGCTTTGTCAGAAGGCATCCAAAAAGTGAGGTATTAATAGTATTGCATGTACTCCATGACCCTATGTGCTGTTCAGTCATGTTGGCTCAGTCACTCTCATTTGTCTCATGTGATGTTATGATAGTGTTGCAAACCACCACTGCCTGAACAAGAAAATGACCTTACTCTGGTGAATGTAACCCCAGAAAACCGACTGGGTGCGTACCCATTTTGTGGTTACTGCAGTGAAACAAAGTTTTCTTGTGGACAGGATCATTACCCTGGCCTCCTCTTGTGGACGGGATCATAACCTTCATTCTGTAGGATTACTTATCTTCCAATCAGACTGATGTTGTTGTTGTCGTCGGAGAGAATCCACATCTACACACACGTTCTGACATGAATGTTTCACAAGCACTTAAATTTGAGACGGTAATTGTGAACCCCCTAAAAAAAAAAAAAAAAAACACATAAAAAAAAGAATTTGGTGCAGTACGGCACATTTTAGCTCGGTTAAATCGTGCCGGTGGGGAATCTGTAACACGCCTCACATCATAGAGCCATAAACGAGGGGAAAGTCCCTTGTAAAGGAACCCGAGTTGAGCTTATGCACGTGAATAGCATGCCTCCGACGTGCCATGTTTCCATTAGGCTTCAATGCCAGGGGGACAAAGTCACAGGACACGACAGAGTAAGATTAGGACCTGCTGGAGTTCAATCACAACTGAGCAATATTTCAAGATAGCCAGCCTGTCAACAAGCCTTGAGCTCAGAGGGTGTGTGTGTGCACTGACTCCCCCAGAGCTTTCACAGAACAATGAAATGATCACTACAGAGATGTCAAGTTCAAACTCTAAACACCCCTAATACAGATGGGGACACAATTATATCATTTGCTGGTGCAGATTAAGACCATAAAATCTATAGTTCATAGTTTAGGTATTCAGAAGGTATTTTGGGAGGTGAATAAAAGCTCTGGGATATCATCCACTTTCATACTATTAATTAATTAAAATCAGAATTAATATGTGTTTATGATACTAATCATTATCATAAACATCATCAGGTTCATAATATATACATATTCTTTGTGAATGTTTCTATGGCATTGACAGTATTGCCAATAAAAAAAGTCAAATGAATAATGAAAGTGGCTGGTAACGCATTCAGACTGTAAAAAAATAAAAAGCAAAAAAAAAACTTGAAATCGGGGAATAATATTACTGTGGTAAGCATAACAAGTCCTTCAGCCTGCGCTGGACAAAGTCCAGGCAAGGAAAAGTCCTGGAAGATTTGAAAGGAGTGTCTGGGGACTTTCTTTACTCTAAGCACTTCATGTCAAATCAAGTTTTAAAGCAAAAAAAAATGGTGGTACACAACACATTGAGACTGCAGTTGTTCAAACAGGCAAACCATGATGAAAAAATAAAAGCACTGGACAGAGACTGACGGTAAAACCACATTTTGAGTCATGACCTTGCCTGATACTAAGACCAGGCAAAGAGACAGAGGTGGCTTTGACAGTACATCGGTTGACATTATATTTCGCTAAGCAATTCAGTGGTGGAGGGGTGTGCTAGTCAGTGACTGGATGACAAAGCACTCCCCAAACGGTGGGGAGCGAACTGCCCGGGCCTGAGTATTATTATACACAGTCAGTTGCATCGGATGGCGAAGGTCTACGCTGAAGTCACTTGGGTGTCACTGCTGTAAATCTAAGGGTGTCATTTCTCTGACCGTCAATGTCCTGGTCTTTGTAATACACTATGTAGGGAGATATTGCTTGTCGAGGGGGAGACTGCCAGCAAGTCCAGCTCCTACACGGTCTCTAGTGCTTCGATTAATGTCAAAACCATAGAACTTGAGTTAGCCAAGGGATAGTGTTTCTGAAAGTATGACAGACAAGGCCCTGCACTGAGGCCTAATTGCCTACATCAATCAACCCCCACCACCACCACCACCACCACCCAGTGTCACTCGTAGCTGCTGTTGCTCTGACCTTGGCATTCCCCTTCAGACGCCTGTGAGGTTGGCGGACCCTAAGTGACCTCAGATCCTCTGGAGCCGTGACAAAGAACCGCTTACACTGACAGGGTCCGTTCATGTCTGCATCCCTCATCATCAGTACATTTAGCAGCTCCCTTCCACAGGGGCCCACAGACTGGGCCCATTGTCTCCTCAGCACAGTGTTTCAGTAGGTGACCACACACACACACACACACACATACACACACACACTCTCTCTCTCTCTCTCACACACACACGTGCTTGAACTATCACAGTGCGAGTCCGCTCGAGGAGATGATACAGGGGAAGGGTGGTGGTGGTGGGGTCTGTTTAGCTTGACTTGACTTTGCCCGGCACCTCAGTACATGTCCCTGTAGATCTCCTGCAGGAGCGGGTGCAGAGAGGTTTCCTCCGTCTTCTTGATCTCCTGCACCAGCTGTGCGTGCTCCGTCACCAGCTGCCGCAGGTCGGCCAGCTTTTGCAGCAGCTTGGGGAAGAGGAAGGTGTCGTCCGGGTGGTTGGCCAGCAGGTGGAGCCGCAGCACGTGCACGATGTTCTCCTGCATGTACTCTATGTGCGGCACGTTCACCAGGCCTGGCCGATCTGTGACATGGAAGGCAGGGGAGGGAAGAGTATTAGAATGTGTTGACACAACATAAGTTACCTTCTGAACACAACAAGGCATGAAAACAAGGTCATGCTCCAAATTTCAACAGTGTGAGTGGGTATTCATCAGCGGTTGCTCTGTGTGACTGTTTATATGTGTCTGATTAGTCCGATTTGTGTGTCTGCCAATGTGTAGCCAATTTCTCTTCCAGCCATATCTCTCTCTCTCTCTCTCTCTCTCTCTCTCTCTCTCTCTTTCTCCCTTACCTCCGCAGCAGATGATTGCAGCCACAAACAGAGCCAGGTCGCTGTCGTCCAGCTCCAGAGCGTTGAACTTCATGGCGAATTGGAACTTGGGCTCCATCATCTCGCTGAAGGGCCGGCGCAGGCTCTTCAGGAACTCGCGCGTGATGAAGCCGCTGCCGTAGGCCACCAGCAGCCCATCCTTGTTCATGCAGGAGGCCAGCATGGCGAAGAGCGCCTCGTACACGCCGTACTTGAGCAGCGTCACCTGGTCATTCAGGTCCAGGCTGGAGAAGCCCGGCACGCACTTGGCGAACTCCGTCAGCTCGGTGACGGTCTCCACCGAGGTGCACTGGCAGCAGTGGAAGATGCGCACCTCTGCGTCCTTGTTCTGCAGGCTGGCCGTGGACGTGCCCACCATTTTGGCCACCAGAGTCTTTTCGGCCAGCTGCAGTGTGTCCATGTCGTGGATGACAAAGGGCTGTGGAGAGGAAAGAAACTCCAGTGATGCCCTCAACTGCCATGGGGGATCTACACTGATATCATGACTCATTATAACTGCTTTACAGCTTTAGAAATCTAGTTGCATTGGCATGGGGGACCCTTACACGCATCGTTTGACACTGACAATATGGACTTTATATAAATGTATGTGTTACAGTAAACAAAACAGTTCAGCACAACAGAGTCTGGGAGAATATATGAAGAAAAAAAAATGATTGCGAATTTAAAATATGAATAGTTTTAAACGGGGCGAGGCAGTCAGATGTTGGTGCATTATGTTGACTTTGTGCAAATAGACCAGTCTAATCTAATCAGTAGTGTACTCCTAGCTGTGGGACCGTGACTTGCAGAAAAACTGACATTTCCTTGAACGAGTTGTGTAACTACACCGAATGTATATTATTTATCTTGACACTTGCTAAATGAGAAATAGGGCTGCCGTTTTGTTCCACATGTGTCAATTGGATAGTACAGCGGCATTAGCCGCGGGCCACACGTGTAGACTTTCTCACATGCGTTAGGCTAGCACCTGCTGCTGTTTGTCTAGACAGGCTCAGAGTGACTCATTGTGACTAGGAACAGATCTATTATTCACAGATAAACAACAGCCAAGCTATAGGCTAATGCTAGATAATGGAGCTTCAACAGCCAGGGGAGATAATCAGCACATGTACAGTTAGAAATTCATCTGCCTGCTAGCCTCTTAGCTGGTGCAAAGTAGGAATGAACGAGAGGTCAAGTTTTCCCTATAGGGAGAAGGACTAATGTATGTCAAAAGGAAGAGGCTTCCTTGACTATCTGCCAGGGGTTATTTATAGGTTACTCAGTAAGTACCACTGTAAGTCCACACTGTTCATGTTACATAGTCCAAAGAGTAATTGCCGGCTTTACAGAGTGAGTGGCTCTTGATGATGAAGTCTGTTTTATGTGTTTAACCTCCTTTAAGGTTAAACAGTGGCTTACGAAAGTAGACTGACGAGGTGAGGACGAGTCCAGAACTATGTTGCAAGACTAGAAAGTAAGAAGAGTTAAGTGTTCAGAATAAGAAGTATATATTAATGTTGAGTATAATATATAGTATAAATTAAGCGTAGTATAGAAATAAAACAAATGACTGGATTTATGTAATGCTGTAAAGAGATTCTGAATATGTCCGTCCAGCACACTACCTAAAATGTGCAAATACCTGGACAGAAACAGAAAGAGTTTGATGGAAAACAGGGCTTCCCAACAGCTGTGCTGGACTCCAGGGAGTCACGGATAAGCGCTGGAAGTTAACGGTCAGTGCCGATGACTACAACTGACAATCGCAGTATTGCACACGCAAGGCACTTGGCCGTCTCGTCTGCACTGGCCTCTCCTCTTCAACCTCACATTCCACTCACACCCCAGAAAGGAATGGATTAGACCTCGCCACACCTCATACATATGGCCTTCTGCATTGTGATAAGATTCCAAACGATCAGTTGTAAAATAATTTAATAGATTAACATAGTGTGCTCTCTTCAATAATGTCCCTATTGGGTAAACATGTTAAGATTATTTCAACTCTTGGAGATAAAGCAAACTCATACTTTGGCCGATCTGGGATGTATGCTTTTCTGGCCATAATGTCAAAACACACAAACACATGCACACACACACACAGAGGCTCCACAGTATCTACACCTCCCCTTACCGGTGTGCTGGTCTTGCCCGTGAGAATGGTTCTTGCTTTGGACTTGTTCATGTTGAAGTTCTTCAGGTAGGCCTCGTAGATCTGCTTGGCCAGGGTCTTCTGGTCGGCTATCTGGGGGTCCTCAACCTCTCTTTCCCCTGTCAGGATCTCCGCCTTTAGCTTCAGCTTCTCCGACTGAGGCATCCGACCAAAGCGGATAGCTGTCAGGGGAGTGGGTCAGCAAGATGAGCATCCCTTCTAAAGCAACCATTCACTGAAAGCATTTTTGTTTTCTTATTTACACTAACTGTAACTTACACACACACACACACACACACACACACACACACACACACACACACACACACACCCAACATACAAATACCAGGCACTTAGCACATTCTCTCTCTCTGCTTTTTTTTTTTTAGACTGGCTGAGCAGAGCAGGAAGTGTTGTGACCCCACATTGACCAGACAGTGCACCAGACAGGCGGTGCAATCGACTCTGTTTCAGGCGAGCCTGAGGAAGCGCAGAGGAAAGGGACGGCGTAGACACCGAGCTGGCAGAGTCAGCACTGTTGAAATATACTGGATGTTAAAATCCCTCTTAAGCAAATCCCTCGGGGGACTCCAGGAGGCGTCGATTCGCCAGTGCCGTTACGGCAGGACCTCGTCTGTTTAAACAGATTGCGGACACCCAGGGGCACTGGATGAGTCGAATTACAATTTGGAGGGGCCTTCAAAAGCGGACCCTCAACAGAGTCGCGCTTCAAGGGAACGGATGCAGGAACTTTAAGGATTCTGACAAAGCGAGGTTAAGCCCCCCCCCCCTTTTATTTTTTCTAGGCCTCAGGCATTTTATATTTTACTTGAAGTGTTAAATGTCATGAAAGCATCTTGTAGTATTTGTAGTACCTTGTAGTACTAGTTAAGTTAGTGTTCCTAAAGCACACATGCTCTACTGATCCCGGGTCAGAGCTGGGTGCAGTGGGGAGGGACGAGGCGAGCGTTGGTACTGATGAGTGACAGCAGGTCGCTCCTAGAGTGTGTTTCCCTTCTGCGGAACAACCCCGGCACCCTTACGGCTACATCCTCATATCCCTTTCAGACACTTCAATCCTCTAATCAGATTAGACCTGCACTGCTATAACTCTCCATGGGGAGCTTCACACACAGACACACACACACACACACAAACACACACACACACACACAAACCGTGATTTGAGCAAAACACAAAACAGGACACTGATAAACACAGATGTCCTACATCCTTTATATATCTCCTATATATCCTTCATATGTATCCTATATCCTTTATCTTTCCTCGTGCACAAACATGGAGACAGGGCTGTATGCTGAAAAACCAAAGGGAGGACTGAACTGAAAAGCAGGCCACATTTATCCAAGCTTTGGGAGCTCCAACACAGACTATCTGACTGACATCAAAAACACCTAGGCTCTGACTCGCTAAAGGTTTAAGGGTAGGTGACGTACTTGACATCCACAACAAAAATATCTATGTTGATGTTTATGCTGAGTTTAAATCTGAACAAGGCATGTTTCCATTTCAAAATTACAAAATATCGCAGCACCTTGCTAGAAGATCGTCTTGTACATTCAGGTGTATTCATTTCAGGAATATCGATATTGTCACCAAGAGGCTATCATTCTAGAAACGACATGGGTCTTTTTCACGAGAAAAGCTTTCCAGGCGGCCAACATAATTGAGCCCCGTCTGCAAAATGTCATCTTCCACCCCCCTCTCCGATGGCACTCTAATAAGGCTGAGAGCGGCTCAAACGCCTAAAGCGACATGACGAGACGTGTCACATCCAGCTCAGCCTAAGCACATTTCCTGAGCCAAATCTGAGAGGATGAGGGCTCTGTGCCCAGGCTCAAAGCAGGGTCATTATACCTGAGCGTGGCCTCTCCTCCACCTGGCACCGTCTGCCAGGCCCTAGATCCACATCCCACTGACCCACTTGACTCCTACAGGGGGAGAGGGGCGCTCGGTATGAGGGGGGATGGGTGTGTGTGTGTGTGTGTGTGTGTGTGTGTGTGTGTGTGTCTGTGTGTGTGTGTGTGTGTGTGTGTGTGTGTGTGTGTGTGTGTGTGTGTGTATGTGTGTGTGTGTTGTCTGTCTATCTGTGAGTGTGTGTGTGTGTGTCGGCGTTTGATCTCAGTTTGGCCAAGAAGACCATTTTCTTTCAGGAGCACACGCCAGGCCATAACTGCAGGGGTGGGTTCATCACTTTTGAATGCATCTGAAATGCGTGAAATGCGTGTGAGGAATGAGGACCACGAAAATGTCCATGTGACAGATTCATAGTGTCGTCACTGGAAGTGCAGTCGAATGTACTGAACAGCTGGTCATCCATCACGCCTGCCTCTCACTATTGAATACTGTGTGCGTGTGTGTGTGTGTGTGGGGGGGGGGGTGAAACTCCACCTAAGAAAGCCTGGGAACAGCATACAGTTCAGCCAGGCTGATAGGCCTTTAGGCTACACTGAAGAGTTCTCACTCTCCTCCACCCGCCATGGCATATGCAGACACCCTACCGTAACCATCAAAAAACAAGCCCAGTCGACACAGCATCTATTTTTAGGCGCTCACTAACAGAGAGACATTGAGACAGGGCAGACATTGACCTAGGGGGGCAGGGTCAGCATGCCACGTTGTGTGTTTACATACAGAGGGCACAGACACACACACAGCCTATTTTCAGACCGAAGATCATGACCAATGACCACGACCTGCTTATGGATCTCTTCTTTGGGCTAAACCAATACTCGTCGGCGTCGCAACGCGAGCAGAGTCTGCAACATTCATATTAGCTCCTCCCACTCTGAACTTCAAACGATGGCGTGATCTGAAGAGTGCCAGCTCATCCCCTCATCGAGACCTCTGACCTCACACTCAGTGAAACCACAAATGTAACGGAGTTAACTCATCACAGCCAATGACTGCCATCCTCTGAATCCACCATCTATGGTTTGATGTTTTGATATAATATTTTCGGAGTCTGCACTTGACTGGAGAGCTTTTCCAAACAAACAAACAACAAACAAGTAAACAAAAACATGTCAAGCTTGAGTGGTGAGAAAAAATTCCAAAAGTGTGGTTTAATCCCGTGCTTTGGATGAACATCACTTTGGGATATGGGAATTAAATCTGACATGCCTGTCAATTCCACCATGAGCTTGCTGGTATGGCATGTACTGCTGGAGTGGGCTGCATAAGCAGAGTCCATGACCGACTGTGATCAGGCATCATATAACCGCCTGCTCTATGCTACTCGTGTTTCAAGCATGGCTCTTCCTCAAGACCAATGCTTCAGGTGTCATTTACTCAAAGGATTGCATTTGTCCATCAGAGGTGCTGTCTTGAAATAGGATAAGGCACCATATAGTATGTGTATGACAAACGCTATTGAATGACAATCCTCTTGGTCTTCTCCGGTTACTGAAGGCCATGCAAGAAACACTTTCATTCAAAAAAGCTTATTTTGCAGGCAGTCTAACATTACCTTTATGTGTGTTTGTGTGTGTGTGTATGTGTGTGTGTGGGGGGGGTTGTTTGTGTTCGTGTGTGTGTGGCTGAATTGAACTGAGCTTACCATTGTGGGACATGCCCACAGACAGGCACTTCTGGAAGCGGCAGTATTGGCACTTGTTTCGGTTCTTCTTTTGGATCTTGCAGTGCCGTTCACACTTTTCATACTCCAGCTTGAGGCGAATGGTTCTCCTGAAGAAACCCTGTGGGTGGCAGTGGTAGAGCTCACGTGATTGGTCAGCTTCGCTTGGATTCTAAAGCCCCCTTGAGCATTCCAAAAAGGAAGCCCTGAGCAAACATGTTTACTATTTCATGGTGCACTCACACTACAACAACTTCGAGCATTTTCCACTGTCCAGATCACTCCCTTGTTTGGGGTGCTCTTGTTTACCGTTTTCAAGACATAACCAAGTTCAACGGGTATTTAGCCATAACCAAGTTCAACGGGTATTTAGTGAAAACACACCTTGACACTACACAAGGCATAATGTTTACTCTTGTCTGTCAGCATGCTGTTTCACACCAGAATGTCTATATACACAGCTAATGGCACGTTTAGTATGTGGGTGCATTAATGAATGGTTAGCTCATAATGATTTAAGATGCCACGACACAATCTAGTGCGCGTTAATAATACACACTACACAGTCGGCTGCTGTGACTCTATAGAGTCCATGAGGATCTTTAAGCGGCAGCACAGTGTATGGCGGAATCAGCGAGCAGCGAGGATGAGCTTATGTGTCCTGACATGTCCTCAGCTGTCGTTGGGAAGAGGAGAAAATATACCCCCCCCCCCTCGCACTCTTGGCTCTCTGTCTCTCGGCTTTTATATAGACGATGGTTCCCATCCAACGCCAAGACAGCCAGTTTTAGTGCGGGATGAGCCGAGACTCGGCTTCCTTTAAATCAATACCGAGACGCCCGAGAGGCAGAGAGGCGCGGGCGTCCTGTGTCAGGTGACAAACGACGTGGGGGTAGCGCTCCAAGCCGACCCCTTTGACATCGGCGTGCACCCGGCACACAGGCAGGGAGCCCATCCAAGTCTGCGATCAATCCAGTTGTGCAAGCTCTGGCGAGCGAACAGCAGTGTCACCACCCGGAGTCTGCTGCCAGCTGTGTGGACACTACGGGGGCCTGGCAGGCCAAACCAGCGTTGCTTAAGAAGCTATTAGGCCACCGCACTTCCCATGACATTCCCCCTGGGACCCTGAAGGCGTGTGGAGAGGACTCTGGGTCTGTGCGCAACAGGTTCATATGAGGGCAGAAAAGTGTGTGCGTGTGTGTGTGTGTATGTGTGTGTGAGAGAGAGAGAGTACGTGTGTGTGTGTGTGTGTGTGTGTGTGTGTGTGTGTGTGTGTGTGTGTGTGAGAGAGAGAGAGAGGAGCTGGGATGTTAGAAGTCTATTTGCAGCTGAGACGCATGCTTCTGGCTGAGTCCACTGCTAAGGGTCAGCGTGAGGACAGGACAGGGTCGCCCTCTGCCACTCAGACCTTGAGACAGCTGGACTCAAGCGCACGTGTGCAAATGCGTGTGCGTCTGTCTGCCTGTGTTTCTCCTTGCCTTCCTAACATAGTTTCCATCGAGATCCATAATTCAAGCCACAGAAGAGAAACGCACAGCTGTATGTGCTCTTGGGTTTATGAAGCGCAGTGTCTGTGTGCTATTGGGCAGGTATTTGGGAGACTTTGAGCCCCAGTTTAGTTTGACAGGACTACCACAAGCCTCTCACGCTCCAATACCTGACTTTAAAACTCTCAAGCAACTTACTTATTCGTCTTGTGGAGATGGAAATGGATCTCGATTGGAATTAGTCGAAAACGGGTAAAAAATGTGTGACAAAAACCCGGTACGAAACTTCAAGGTTCACTGATACAAAACTGTCAGGGGAAAATGACGAAATCGTTAGTCGAGTCTGAGAAACAGGCCTAACCCACTCGTAAATGTGAAACCTTCGTGCCTTCAGCCTGCTGCACTGCTGGTTGTTTGTGAGTGTCCACATGACATGAGTGATGGGCCAGGGAATCGGGGGTCATGACCTGCCCTTCAGGCACGGCTGGGGCGTGGAACACACAAGAACTTGCCCAACAGTCTAAGGAGTTCATCAGGGTTCCTTGCTCTGCAGCCACAGCTCATCGCTGGGCTACCTTGGCCTGGGACGTGTCTGTGAAAGTCTTTCTGCTTCGGCTCCAGCTCCAGGGGACAGATACGTCCTCCCTGCCCAGCACTTGCCTCAGGGGGTCAAAAAGAGGCCAGGAACAAGGAACAGGAACAGCAACCGCTGATGACCATGAAGTGCCAATGTGGCCCAACATGCACCCTAAACCACCTTTAAGTCGGATTCTGGCTAGCGACGCCAGACTAGTTGCCGGAGAGGAAAAACACAATAGCTTAGAGGCACAGAGGGAAAACAAGTTACCTCCCCTGCTGTCTGCTAACGTCCAATCGCCTTAGAGCCCGCTGGCTTAAACTAACATGCTGAAGACAATGATGCCACACCCTGACCTACACAGCAGCCTTAATCAACACTAATAGTCACCACAGACAGTGGAAGTACAGACTTCTTTCCCCTCTCAGGTAGAGTATAAAAAAGTATTAAAGTGGAAAAAGTATTAAAGTCGAGTAGTTACCCAAACACCACAGACATGAAACCTCACTGACTGAAGACTAAAGCAATAGTTGGCTGTTCATTCTGGCAGTGTTTGTGACTGCGTCTCTACCGTCACGATTTACACGTGTGAGTATATATATGTTATATACCTCAACGGCTCACTCACCTTGCAGCCCTCACAGGCGTGCACGCCGTAGTGGTATCCTGAGGCGCGGTCGGCACACACACGACACTCCAGGTTCAGGGAGGTGGAGGAGAACTCCTCTTGCCCGGGGACCGCTCCATACACACCTGAGGACGGACTGGATGCTGGGGTCAGGGCGTCTATATGGGACACAGACACACAGACACAAAGACGGCGTGTGAGATATCGAAAAATAGAAAAGCCTTTTTTGTTATTGTATTTGCATAGGAGCGCTGCTCCTGTTGGTGCCACGAGGGACAACATATAACACAACAACAATACAATAGCTAAAGAGAGAGAGAGAGAGAGAGATAGAGAGAGAGAGACAGAGAGAGAGAAACAAACAGGAAGACAGATATAATATAATTTGTGTGAGCAACATAAAAGATCACTGCATGATACACACAACATAGCACCTGGGGTCTGTGCTTTTGAACAGAAGGCTGATGAGCTGTTGTGACTGCCAGGGCTTTCCGTTGTCTGGCAGATGAGTAAGAGTGGAAATTTTCTGGCGGCTGAGGCTAACAGTCAGGCCTCTCTCCACTGAGTGCATGCCTGGTGTTCCAGTCCAGCTCTATTAATACACTTTGCTTAACAGTGTACCTTATCCACAGTTCCTTATGGAATAACAAAACAGAAGCCCAGAACCATTAGGCTGCTTGTATGATTTGAAACTTTTTAAGATTTGTTTTTGTGTGCAACTAGTTTTGGGATCATCTTCAAATTCCTTTCAATGGTTTATGGACAGATAAACGCACTCGCATTCCGACTAGCTGCCCGACTATGTTGTGGTGTGTTCCCCACCAGCTATATCGCCAAAAAATACCAGTTAGCATGCTATCAAACTTTCTTAAGTGCCAACTGTTTGCTGGTTTTTGCATGTCTTTTAGGTTATCATACTGACCTCACTATTTTTCAACCAAAACTCCTGTGTGGCTTCAATATAAGGCAACATTGTGTGTATGATTACAGGTTCAGAATTTAAAAGGATGTCAATGGAATAAACTGTAATTACAGCTTTCACTCAGATTTGTGTGTGTGTGAGTGAGTGTGTGTTTGGGGGGGGGGGGGGGTGTCACTAGATGTGATAGCATTTACGTAGATCTAGAGAGCCAGTAAGTACAGACTTCCAACAGACTTCCTTAAAACATCCCAATATCTCAAACCAGTCCTCAAAACCTTTTCCCCGGTAATCACACCTCCACTAGGGCAAATGTTATCCTAATGACACACGGCTATATACGACTCTATACACTCCTCTTTCACAGACTCCCTCTATCATTCCTCACACTCTTTCACAGACTCCCTCCATCATTCCTCCCACTCTTTCACAGACTCCCTCCATCATTCCTCCCACTCTTTCACAGAGTCTCTCTATCATTCCTCCCACTCTTTCACAGACTCCCACTCTTTCACAGACTCCCTCCACCATCCCGGCCGCTTTCCTCCCTTCTGTCCATCTGGCTTCTAACACAAACGTCACATTCAACTATTGTTTGTTTTTCTTCTTTGATTCAGAAAAGAGAAAAAAAATTCTGGGAAAAACAACCTCAATCCCTTGAGGCAGAAAAAAAAAGGTCAGGCAGTCCCCTAAAATGACACGGATAACCTTTGACTGAAGAGTCCCTGTAAGCTGAGGAGCCAAAGGGTCCTAACAAGCTCAAAGAGAACAATTAGAGGCTAGAAAGAATTCTTAGAATGGACAAAAACAAAATGCTTTGTGTTGGAACTTCAACAATTTGCGCCTACACTTGGACTTACTTACTCGTACTTTCACCGAAACTATTATGGGAGTACTCTGATCCCCAAATCTAACAAAAAACTGTAATGATTATATCTAATATACACATGAGATGCATAAGCTGCAAATACTTTGCAATATATGCTTGATTTGACAGTGAACAGGCTACAGAACCACGCTTTAATGGGTTGTGTCTCAGTTCTAACGTTATCCACAAGTTCCACAAATCATATAACGTGCCATTAATTTCTTAAATATAAAGAGAGAATTTGCATTTCAATCATACAGCGAACGGACAAAATTGCCACCTTACCAGCATGCAACAATTACCAAACAGGTGAGACAATGTCCCCAAAAGGACAGGTGAGACAATGTCCCCAAAAGGACTTTAAGCTTCCAGTGCTACCTGTGTAGGAAAGTTGCATTATTCAGAACTGTCAGAACAAAAGTTGCTCACACACAAGTCATGTGAAACCCATGAATAAAAGGGTCTATTTAGTGGTACAGTTTTGAAAATGATGTGTTTGTGACATACAGGACATCCTGACTATGTAATACGTGACGGATGGAATGGAAGCAATGGAGGAGTTTTTGTAGTGGTTGTTTTCATGTTTGCTGTTGTTAAAGGTCTTTGTGGTCAGCCTCATTGTTGTGATAGGATGGAAGAGCTTGAGAAACTCTCCCACGTTCTGTTTTACCTCACGATTCAGAACAGACCTCTACCTCAACACAGGAAGTTTGAACCTACATAAATCTTCTACTTCTGATAAGAATTCATATGAGGTTAAGAGAGAGCACCTGTTATTTATATAATCACAGGCATTATGACAGTGAAACAGATAGATTATGGGAATGCACATGGTGTTTAGTGCAGAATGGGTCCATTGAGTGCTTGTTCTTCTGTGCTGAGAGAGAGAGTGTGTGTGTGTGTGTGTGTGTGTGTGTGTATATATGTGTGTGTGTGTGTGTGTGTGTGTTTGTGTGTGTGTGTTTATGTGTGCGTGTGTGCGCGTGTGCGTGTGTGTGCGTGTAAATGTGCATGTGCGTGTGCGCGCGTGTGTGTACGTGTGCGTGTGCGTGTGCGCGTGTGTGTGCGTATGTGTGTGTGTGTGTAAATGTGCATGTGCGTGTGCATGTGCGTGTGCGTGTGCGTGTGCGTGTGCGTGTGCGTGTGCGCGTGCGTGCGTGTGCGTGCATGTGTGTGTGTGTACGTGCTTTGGGCCGACTGAAGGCACTAACCCAGCATGGTGGAGCTCTCTGAGCCGGAGCCCAGGCTGGAGGACTGGTACTCGGGCACGCCGAAGGAGCTGAGGGCGTCGTCGTCAATGGACTGGGAGATGTCCTGCAGGTCCTCCATGCTGCCAATGAAGTCCCCACACAACGGGCTGCCCAGCACAGACTCCTCCAAGGGGGAGGGGGGGCTGTAGTGGCTCTCCATGTCTACCATGATGGCGGACAGAGCAAGCAACTGACTCACTCATCAGACTATGAGAGAGAGACAGAGAAAAGACAGAGAGAGAAAGAGAGAGAGAGAAAGAGAGAGAGAGAGAAATAGAGAGAGAGAACGAGAGAGAGAGAGATAAGTGCTCATGGAAAACAAGACAAGGCATATGAAACAAACAACAAGGCACAGTTGATTATCATTACATCATGAAAAGTCCCCAAACAACATATTGATTAATTGGCAATATCACAAATAGCAACACACTTGAATTGTTCCCTCTAAGCAATTTCACATCCCTAGAAGATAAACAGGAAGAGAGTGAGCAATGCACCACAGGAGATATTAAAGCAGATAAAGGAAATGTTTTTACATCGAGTTATCACTCCATTAAGCAACGATAGCTCCAATCACACTTCAGCGACTGCAAGCACAATATTATGTGACCACGCCACTCCATATGTATTGAGTTGCTCTGCCTTGCTTTATTAGACCCCAAGGCCTATTCATAAACCCACCGGCACTGCAAACACACAGAGCAGTCACACACACGCACACACACACACACACACACACACACACACACACACACACACAGTGTGAGTGTGTGTGTGTGTGTGTGTGCGTGTGAGTGTGTGTGTGTGTCAGTGAGGCCTTGTAATTAATGTCATAACAGTGAGTGACCCTCCAGGGACTTGATAGTAACGCAACAGTAGGTCACAAGGATAGTAGAAGCGCACAGCTCAGCACATACCCCGTGTCACAACACAGAGCAGCGCTCTACATACCAAAGCGAGTAATATGATCCACAAGCACCGGCAAGAAGGGGTCGCAAAGTAAGACGGGAACAAGATCCCACATATCCCCCTTCCCCCCTCCCCCACTTCATCATCAACAGCCAAAACTGGGACCAGCTGTAACCCTGCACACTTGACAGGAAGGCAGTCTCTTCAGAAAAAATGTAATGATTCAAATGATTCACAGAGCGCAATTCTCGTCATGCTGCCATTAACAAGAGTTGTAGTTTATGGTATGTCTAAGCTAAACATTTATTGCACAAAGGATATCAATCATGATTGTGATGTTTGTTGTGTAAATGTCATCAAGTTTTCAGAGAAAACGCTTTCTGCTCACTGTCTCTATCACTCCATGTCTTTCTCACTCAGCTCCTCAATGAACAGCAGAGAGAAGAAACAAAGACGAAGGCCAGAAGACAGAGAGAATGAGAAAGTGAATGAGAAAGTGTGGGTAAGCTTAAACACTACAGACAGAATGAGGGAACAATAGATAGAGAGATGGATAGATATATGAGAGAGAGAGAGACAGAGAGGAAGGGCATGGGGCCTCCCAGAGAAACAGCCAGGCTTTGTCCTGCAGGGTCACTGCAGCCTGGTGGGGGGGGGAGACAGCATGCACTGACAAAAACATACAAACACACACACAACACACACACTCTCGCACTTGCACAACACACACAAGGTCACCCAGCACGCCAGTGGAGCTCCTAATAGGGGGAAGGGCTAAGTGGGGGAAGGGAGGCGAACACAGCCCACGATTAGACTGCTGGGATTACCACAAGTGCAGCCGGCAATCCAGCACACAACACAGCACACAACACAGCCTACTCACTAGGCAGCACACACAACGCATGCACATCCACTGGACATCAGCGCAGACCACTCGATCGCCACCGCGGCCATCGATCACTGAGCTGGTCATCTTGTTGGTCAAAGATGTCCTTCGACTCATACTCTAGCAGAACAGGAAAGGGCTTCTATGCTGTAGGTATCTCTAAGCATCCCCCCAAGGATAGACTGTCCTCATCTGGGGGGGGAGGGGGGCGGGAGGGATGGGGTTCTTCATTCATTCAGGCTCTTTAAGTCTGAACAGACCAGAGCCCTTGCATCAGCTTGTAAAGCACTCTGCGAGCCTCTTCGGGGCCGAACCTAAACGTGACTGAAGAGTGAAGAGGCCCCCTTCTGAGACGGACTGAAGAACCCCCAAAAATACCCCGTTACCACGGCGACACTTCCCAGACACAACGTGACGGTACGCCGCAAAGCATGCATACCACATCCATACATACCAATGGAGAGAACACTTATAACCTAGTAACAAGAATAAACACACCAAGACGAAGTGACACAACCGGCACACCACCTACTACCCTTGTAAGAACAAAAGAGCGAACAAGCTTGTGTAATTCCTAAGATAAACATAGCCTACTTTCTAACATACTTAACATGACATTCTTCCCAGGACATATTTTCTTAGGCACTGAACCCTGATTCTATGGAACAGCTTCACAGCTGAACAGTCATGGTGGGGCCATGCCCCAAACTAAACTTGTCTAAACATTAATGCATGAAGAATCCCATACAATTAAACATCATCTCTCCTGACACACTAAAGTTTATATTTCATCTGTAGGCACAACTCATATTATTTATTTGGCAAATGTGGATTATATGCTACTTGCTGGTACCTGCTAATTACAACACAGCTTGCTTAGAATCCTGAACAAGTGGGATCAAGTCAGGATAGCTATTCTTATCACCCAGCCTATATTTACACAAACACACTAATGACCACGTCTCTAATCATTTCACGAGCCTTCTGAAAAATGCTTTGCTCCTCCGTTGCTGTGTGCTCCTTACCAGTTTGACGATCAAGCCTTTCCCCCCCTGCGCCGTGGTTCATTGAGTTTCCACCGCCCCAGGAAGGGGGGGTTAAGAGGCTGAGTTCATCTTTAACAGCTCTGTCATAGAGCGGCGGGGGACGACTCGGGGCCCCAGTGGCTCAGAGACGAGTGGCCTGAGAGTGGACCGTCCCCTGCGGAGAAGGGGGCGGGGGAGATGGGTCAGCTCAGCCCACGCAGGCCTGCTCGCCTGCACACCTGCCTCGTTTTTTTTCCCCACCGGCCAACTTTTCCCAGCTGATGTCCAAAATCATCTTTGGCCTGGCGCAGCGCATACACACACATCGTGCTCCAAAAGCAAAGAACATCACAGGGAGCATAAACAAACACAAACACAATCTCACACACACAGGCACGCCATGCCCACTAACCAAACACCAAGGCTGCTCTTATCACGAGGGGCCTTTGAGCCTTTATGACCAAGGGAGCCTGCCGCCTGGGTACTGGGTCCAAACCACACCACACACACTTCCAGCACAGATTGTGTGTGTAAACCAGGCCTGGTCACTATGATCACTAACTGATGAAGTGGATGGAGTCCCTGTCAGTGACTGGTTTAGTCTACCTGTCTTAGCCCCGATCACGGGTGCAGGGGTTTGGGGCTACATCGTCTGGCCTGTGCATAGAGCAAATCAAAGCCTTTTGCTAACATTACTGCAGCATGTTTGCAACCTCCACTTAGAAAACAAATCACAAGGCAAGTTTAAACTAACCAGATGATTTTATGAGTGTTTCACAACTAATCACCATTTAATTTAGCTGACTCATTCAACATGCACTGGATATCGAACACACCACATTAACACCACACCACGTTTCACATTAACTGTATTATGTAACCAACACCCTCTGAGTTGATAGCATCTATGTAAAGACGCCTTTAAATACTCCACAGGCTTTGTGTTGAGTGTTGATCCCATATCAAAACAACTACTTGCAATTGGACGGCAGCTCAGGTTCATGGACAGTGTCAACATATAAAGCTACTCTATACAGTTGTCAAGACGACTCGAGAAAATTTTCTTTTTTTTTCTTCTGAATGCATCTGATTGCATCAACAATGCGTCGGCCTGTTGTAGTCACTTTTCATTTGACCATCAGGCAGTGACCGTTAGGCCACATTTCTAAAAATCCACCAAAATGGTCATAGAAGTTCAGAGGGCACACATTGTGGGTCTTCACCAGGATGGATATTCTGAACGAGCAATTAGTGAAAATTTCAAGTGTAGAAAGAGTGCTGCTCACACTGCAGTCGAGAAATTGGACAATTCAGGGACTTATTTCGGACAGAATGCGGTCTGGGTGTCTGTGACGCTTTTTTTACCCATTGTCGTTTTTCCGGAAAAGGCAAAACACAGCCTACTAAAGACCAGTTTACTGCATGGCGAACAGTGACTACGATAGGCCGACGGAAGGGTGACATGCAATCAATTTCATTTCTGAAGCAATCACTGCATTCAGAAGAAACAAGTACATTTTCTGAAGAGTGGTCTTAAACTTTTGTCCACCAAGTGTACATCAAAAACTTTCAATACTGACACTGAAACGATGTATGTAATGTGTGTATGGCTTGTAACAACATTATTAGACAGTGTTGTTGATGAAAAACACTCCAGTGGAGGACAAACATTTTACATTTCAGTGATTACACAATTCAGGGTTTGTGTATCTAACTTTGGGATAGATAGAATGACTATGAACAGTAAAAACGGTCACCTGACATTCTCCATTAGGCTTCCTTATTCAAACTGAGGTTTTTCATACCCGACTCTTGCATGCATTGAGCTACCAGTGGAAGCGCCCACAGCACGCTCTCCTGTGGAAATATGATTGCTGACTTTGCACACGCTCAGATGAGTCAATGAAATGATGGGGTAAAATCAACTGAAGCACGTCTTTCAAAAGCGCATCTTTCACATGAGCCCTGAGTGACTTAAAATGAAAGACCATATTCAGAAATACAGACAGCTCAGTGTGCTTTGGAGCCCAGTTTCACAACACTGCCCTTAGGGTTCCACTATTTCAGCTGGTGTTCTAGCCAGATGAGTGTTTCACAACACAATAAGACAGTAATTACACTTATCCTAATATGCCAAATACAAACACACACACACACACACACACACACACACACACACACACACACACACACACACACACACACACACTCTGTCTATAAAGTACATGTTTACAGCATGCAGCACACACTCTGTGGCCAGACTTGATCTCACTTCTCTCCGACTGTGCTTGTCACTGGCAGAATAACAAACGACACAGCCGGGAAATGTTTACAAATTAACCAAAGGTAGTCGCTAAGTCGCTCTGTCTCTGTCTATCTTCCTCACCCACACACAAAAGAAGACAAGACGCACTCGCACTCGCACTCAGAGGTGTAATGTACAGTAACACACTGCAGCCAAGCCCAACAGAAGCGTTATTGCAAAATCCAATCCATCCGTTCATAAGGTGGTTTATAGAGTGCTATACATCAGCTGGTCCAATGTGTGCAGCCTAAAAACATGTGCTCCCTAGTCCCTACAATGACAACTATGGGGCATTCGGCAGCCTCAGCTCTCCCACCAAAGACGTGCTGCTCCGCAGCCCACTCTCACCCAGCTGCCCTCTACTCTCAGCCCGAACGGACAGCTCTGGCACCAGACGCCACGCCACGGCCAGGGGCAAGGGGGCAATGCCAGGACAGGAGGGCAGCCAACGTTCTCTGCCCTGGGCCACTGCCAGGCCTCGAAGTGTCACCTCAACTGCTTGGTCTAAAACTGCTCTGCAGACAGACAAGGGGGAGGTTCCTCACATGTTGACAAAATATAAATTCGGACCCCACTGGTGCCAACCATTAGGCTTAGTTCTGTTTGTTTAGTTGGGTTCTGTTGCGCAGAGGAGTGTCACATCAGGTCAAGTCAAGTCAGGTTTATGTCTGTAGGTTGTGCTGAACGGATGAGACAATCGTGGAGTAATATTATAATAATAAAACGCACTTCACCTGTGCAGGGAGAGGTTTTCCCCAAGGGTGCTGTGAGTTGTCGAGGGGGTGTCACATGTTTTAAGAACGTCCTTTCTGTCTGCCTGCACACAGCCACAGGAAAAGAACCCCAATCGTAAACACAACAAATGCGCTTTCCTTCCCCCTCAAGGATAAGACGGGTACTGGCATGTGAACGCGGAAATCAATGAGCATTTTTTTTCAGTCTCATTCCACTGTGACTATTTAACGCTCCTCATATCAGGAGACACACTATGAGGACAGAGTGAAAAGGCCCTGGCTTCTCTCTGGAAAAACAGCTGCGCAGCCCCCGTTAGATTTTCCGGTGCGACATTACCCTGAGCTCAACCCCCTCACACACACACACACCCACCTCACCACCTCCACCCCCACCCCCACCCCCGTGCTTTGGCTGCCAAGTTAGGCCGAGCATTTGAGGGTGAGGCAACGAACAAACATTTCAGACACAACTTGACCCCCACCCCCCCTGTAAGTGTGGCCTGTTGAACAGCTTTGTTTCGTCGTCACAGAACAGCTTTGCCCTCGGGCGCCAAGTGAAACCTCCATATTGTGCTGTCGTATACACAATGTATACCAATGTATACACGTGAGCTGTTCAGTTTGGAGTGCATAAAAAACAGTGTACCAGGACGTAAAACTAGGAGGAAATATAGACTCGGAATGGTCCTGTTACAACAGTTGATGATCCTCTGAAGATGACGTCTCTGCAGGTGGTGGCACAGGTGGTGAGATCGAAGACCACGCTATCTCGGCTAGCAGCACTGTGGGGAAGAGCAGAGCGGAGCAGCCAACCTATGGTGCAAACGCATTTAATTACCCCTAGAGTCCTGGTGTCACAAACCGCCAGCTGTTTAAAAAGCACAGTCTGTGATATTGCACACTCATGTTGTTCATAATTTCAATTACATATGGTAAGGTGGAATGGTAATGGAAAAAAATATATGGTGGACCATGGTTAAATCCTTTACCCCAATACAACTGTTACTTCCTGGTTTTCTGGAATGCATTCTTGCATGACGGTTTGCTGCATATTTCAGAAGCAAGCATATACATACATGAGAGGTTTGCATTCTGTGCGCTCGGCTCTCTTGTCCACTGGGTGATAATGTTACAGCTTGGATGTATGGAAGGATGAGGCCAGCAGATGAGAGACAGCCAGCCAGCAAAGGCAAAAGGGGGGGGGGGGTTCCTCAACGGACGTGGCCACTCCCAAACGACCAAACCTTCACCAACCCGAGTGTAGACACGGCCAAAGCTTCAGGGTTCGGTGTCAAAGGGCACTAATGCTGAGCTGATGGCGCAGGACAGCAGTGTGTCATTCTTTATCATTAGCTCCACGACAATCTCCTCAGAGCTGATTACCATAAGTATGCGACTGGGGCTCAGTCACTTAGGCCAATGAAGATGTCTCAGACAGACGGGGAGAGTGACTGAAGGCCCTTGTAAAGGACATTCAAAGCTGAGGCATTGTTGTGTGCGAGTGCTCCGTACAAGACATTAGCACAAAGCCCAACTCCTCAAAGACCTGGGACTGTTGAGGGTAGATAGCCTAGGTTTATTGATCTGGGACTACCTCTCAAAACATATGGACCTATGACCAATTTTTCCAGACTCCGTGTTTTCTGTTTTATTTTTCCCAGATTCGGTTTTATCAATTTGATGATCATCAAATCATATGTCCAAACAAATGTACTCAGTACATAGGCTACTGTACTTTTACATTTTGTTTTTAATCTGTCTAGGTGATAGACCTATGTTGTAATGGGGTAGGGAGTGTAAGGTAACACGGCTAGTATACCCAAAGACAACAAATACAGTTTCTGGTGACAAGACTTGTACTGAGTCAGTAAGCCACTTGTGTTATGTACATTGTAAGTCTTATGGCTATTCTAAGAATATTCAGATGCTGCCCTGATGGCCGGTTTTAGTCTCCTGTGTCAGTCTACAATGACGGTTTGATTCACAATGCATATGCATATGGGATGCGTCAGTTAGCCATCATGTCATAACCCTTTCATTAACTTTCATTATCTTTGATATGCCAGTGGCACTCATGCAGGCCAAAATGTTGCTTATAATGCTGCAGAATGCATTTCTCTCCTTTCAAAATCCACGCAATTCCGCATTAAACTACAATTTCTGTTTTCCTAACTGAATTCCATCTTGTCATCCATGTTCCACCTGCATCATGGATGTCATAGGGCCCTAAAAAACACATTTGTCCGAGAAAGGCAGTTTAATCGAACTCATGAAGGTGCTCACAAACACAAACACATACACACACGGCACTATTTACCATTACAGCAACAACATTGCAACAACCGCTGTGTGAGAGGACTTTAAAGTGTTCAGGTTGTCATCTAGGGTTTGGGTTGGGGTCAATTACTACTGCAGTAACTCACTCACTAGACACTTGTGAAAGACTTGTTGCTATAGGACTGTTGTTGCTCCTCTGCAGGAAATGGGGCTGTTTGTGCTCTCAAAGATAGGGCAGGTAACAAACCCCAAAGAAAGTGGTTATTAACTAAACCTGAAAATCCAGTTTCAGGAAAGGCAAAACCAGAGAGCCCTCCCCCTATTCCTGCGTGTTTCTGAAGACGGTTTAAAAAAAGGCAGACAGAAACTGATTAGAGGTCTCTGATTCCAACGCTTCTGCAGCTAATGCAACACTAAACTTCATCAACACAGAAGCCAGGAGTGTGAAGCCACTGATTTCTCAGGTATACAATAAATCAGAAGTGTCTTCTGCGGTAAACAGGAAACTTGAAAGTTTCACACAGAGAGGCCTTAACATCAAAATGTTTCAGAACTCACCACATTTGCAATGAGCTAAAGATGTTAATCCATCAACAGATGCAAAAAGTTAGCAGGCTATGCAGATAAATCCATCAATATAATCTCAGAATAAACTCCATGTCAGTGTTTTGGGTGTCAACACCCTCAGAAGCCCCCAGAATGGTTCGTTTATCCTTTTAAGTGAGAATGTAGGGCACAATCACATACAAGTGGGGGAGCTGTGAGGAAATTAACCAAATTAAAATTCATGGCTGGGTTCCTCATTACTTCGCTCAACATTAATCCCCATTGAGTTAACACTCAGTTAAGGTACATTCTGGACTATGGAGCTTTTTTTTAAGGATACTCTCTGAGAAAAGTTCTGAGCTTTAAATTGACCCAGAAAACCAATTTGCATTGTGCAGATGTGTGCGTAGCACTGACACCACGACCTCTAAATATCTAGGTCATTCCTGTATTGTCTGGCTAGCAGCTAACCCACGGGAGGAAATGACAAAACCTTACCTCTCCTCCTCAGGCTCTGTGTGTCTTTCGGGCTAAAACAAGTTAGACTTAAAACGCTCGATGACAACTGAACATATCAGCTGTTGTGTGAAATGGCTCCGAATCTGTTCAATGTTTGCCTCCCAGTGTGCCTGTGCTATGTGCTTGAAGTAAACAACTCAAAATCACTGCTGCTTTCTGGATTAAAACTAAAATCAGCCCATATCTCGGCAACCTTCCCCGAAAGATTTGTCTAGCTGACTATGGGCCAAAACTAGAGTTAAAGTTGGACTTTTGAACTGTCTGCAAACTCCACGTCACCAGAACCATGACAACATAAAAGAGAGCTGTCTGAGGCTGAGTTATGTAAGCATGCCTGGGCCCCCTGCAGCGAATGTGTGTCTGTTCAGGTTATTTAAACATGGAAAACCTTGCAGAAAATATGATGGCCCACTTTATCAGATTTCCCCATAATATCATCTGTTTATGTTCTTCCTTCAGTGCTTGTGGACACAAGACCCCTCAACAACGTGCCAAACAGCTAAAACTGCCTTCTCTGCCTGCGGAGTCCAAAAGCAGAAAAGCTAGGGTAATTCATGGAAATACAACTCCAAACACATAAAGAAATAGGAGCCTGTGGATTTTGACGTGGAATGGAAAAAAACCCTGCAGCATTCCTGTAGCCAAGGGGACTAGGACAGGTAAAGCAGCATACGGGTTGTGTTTTGCTCTCCTAGAGAAGACTCCTGCATGCTTTAAAAGTTGCGCTGGCATACTTTACTCTCCGCTCACATTTGGATGACAGCCTCAGTCTCTACTGAAACACCGGGGGCACAAAGCACATGTTTGTCACAGGACATTTTGGGGTTTGGGAATTATGAATGAGAAAGCTCCATGCATAACTGGTTACGAGCGTTAAAAATAGGCTTGTTGGTTGCACGGAGTTCACCAGCTCCCCATGTTGCAGTGGAGCTAAGCTTTTTGCACAAAGCTAAGCCAAACCTGCTAGATTTGTGTCATCATTCTCATAGAGATACTTGGACATGCTGTGTTTTTTTCATGGCTACCTACAGAATACTCATTTCATGACCTCTGTTGGATCTCTAGCATCACAGATATTCAAAGGGACGATTTCTCTTGGATAAAACATTTACAAAGGGAATCAACAGGAAGTGGACTCCCATTGTGATGCTGTCTTGTTCCAGAGCTCTGAAATTATGTATTTAATAGATTTAGGAGTGGCCCTGAATGAAGGAGCATTGGAGTTGGAAAAGCCTGGTCTGTGACAACACATTGGAGAAATGTACAGTTTTTAGGGGCCGCTTTTAAGAAGACGTAAACATTGCAATAAACTCAGGCCTGCAAAAAAAAAGTCATTAGAATTTGCATTACACGTTCAAACCATTGAATAGCACAACGAATCAATCATCAGCACATATCTCCCTTTGCAAAAAAGAACCGAAAAGCTGTTGAAAAGCTGCCTAAAGCTCACACCTATGAAAGAGTCAAGCAGACAGTGCTCTGAGGTACCTTTCATTGTTCTAGAGGAACGAGACAAGTTCTACAGCAACATTGTATTCACAACCTGAAGGTTATTGGGGACACAGGGCAACACATAGACTGAGTAAGTTCACCTGATTCCACATGAATACCAGACCCAGTCTAGTCCACTCAAGACACTGAGGTGTGTCTGAAAATGGGAAACTGATGACAGATTTTTAGATGTAGTCTTATTCCTCACTCAGTTGCTCTTTGAGCCAAAAGAAAACATCTGATTTTAAGATTTGATTTCAGGATTTGTATCTAGTGGTCCTGGTATGTTCTTAAAAGTATGAGGGCTACACACAAAACTGTTGGTTAGTGGAATACTTGATAAGAGTATCAGACAAAAGCTCAATACCTCCTCACTGCTTTTCTCCCCCATCCCAAGACATGACCTTGACATTGACCATGAACCCAGGGTAGTGCCAGTTTAATAACTTTCAGCCCAATAAGTAGAAGTCAAAAATCCAAAACAAATCAAAACATTTCCACCTTGACCTATTTATTTCTTCAGCTGTTATAACAAATATTCTTCCAAATGATAATTCAACTACCTGTCATCAACACAATATGGAGAGAGAAACTTCCAAAAAGTAAGGAGAAAGCTAACATGCACCTGTTGAAATAAGTCGTCTACCCTAAAACATACTGTAGGCCTGCATGTTGAACGTAAATTTGTGACAAAACTGATGAAGTTCCCAGATATAAGTTGAACAAGTGAGTGGCATGACATATAGCAACAACGCACCATATAACGACAACGCACAATAGCTACAGTGGGATAGCGACACGGCTGCATGCGCAGGCGTGCTTGCAAAAATAAACTGGACCATAACAATGCCCGAGGAGACAGTTACTGACCACAGATCAGAATCCTGGAGCACTCAGTGAATATCAGGCTCTCGCACAGCGGCTCAACTTAATTATATATCAAATTCTAGTCTCACTTCATGATGTAATTTGATCTCGGTGTAGCCATGCAACATACAATGTAAACACAGTCGGTGAGCAATTTGATTCAATATAAATGCTCATTTACCTTGCATTGAACAGTCCAGACCAAAGCTGCCATATCGCCGAGGAACTCGTCAGCCTATGAGACTGTCAAACTGTGACCAGGGGGTGGGGGAACAAGGAGGTTAAAAAATAGTCCCCTAACACACGTCCTTGTTTGTCCCCAACAGCACAGCTGCTGTCAAACTCCCTCTACAGCCGCAGCAAGACAGCAGCCGCGCTGCCCAACGCCGGATATGGCGTCATGAATGACAGAGGAAAACCCACACCCCCTGACACACCTATAGTTTCAGCGAATAGAAACGCGTCTTCTTTCCCTAGAGCAGGACGCCCCCTAACATTGTAATGACAGCAACCGTTTTTCTTCGGTCTTTTAATATGATAAATTCGCAATGGGGAACTAACATTAGTGCATAGACCAGATTGTTTCAAAATATACATTGTTCACGTAGATGTGCCAAACGTTTCCACGGGGAGTTGTCAACAGATTATCATTCACCTCCCAATGCAATATCTTGAAACAACATTTAAATCTCAAACAGGCAAGCTCAATTGAATCCATCATTTGTGAAAGCATTTAATGACACAGGGTGTTGTTTGGGTTTAAGAATGAAAAAGATTAGTTCTAGTGTCTTTCATTAAATGAATAAATCCTTGAACATAGGCCGATGTCAGTCTGTACTTTTATTTTTTTCATGATATACAAAGTTAGAAATCACCTTTTATGTCCATGTGCATTTGTCATCTTTTATATTCATATGAATTTTAGTGATTGCATTAACCAACGCTCTTACCGCTCATGACCAATACATCTGACAAAGCTAGGTAGCAAACATAGGTAGCCAGTCACCATCACACTCCACTCCAGCCTCTGTTGTTGCCTGGGTGTACATACAAGGCCACTGAAAGATGGCTGGTTTGTTTCTGCAGATTCTGGGAGCAGGCCCAGACATCTAGAGGACCAAGCCAGCCATGTCCCTTTTCCATCACAGCCACACGCACCCCATGACAGGGTCGTGATCGGCTGTGTGCTCTGCATTCCCTGGAGCCATGTCAAGAGCATTGTCAGCGAGCAGAAGCATATCTGGACAGTGGACCATTGCAACAGCCTCCTCTGAGGCGGACAGAAATCTGGACCGCTCTTGTGCTGTAGTCAGCATACGCCGGAGAGAGAGGGAGAGAGAGAGGGCTCAATCGGGGACATCGCCACATTTCACAATTTGTGCAAAATCCTGCACATGTCCTCACTGGTACTGTCTGAGCCAAAAAATAGCCATAAACTTTTATGCTGAAATGATGTTTCTTCATTTTGTAAATCTAAGTGAAATGTATGCCCATAGGGATGAATACATCACAACGGGAGCACCACAGACAAGGAGGAGAAAGGGAGGCGAGCCCTGAATATTGTTCAAGAGAGCAGTTGGTCCGTGCTCAGGCCATGGCAGGCAGGCCAGATTTGCAAACCACCAAATAAAAGACTGAAAGTTCATTAGTCTAGTGAAACATCACAATCTACCAGGAATGCGTGAATTTCATATTATGTTCATTTATAACACAAGGAAGTATGGATCTGCAAGGGATATCATTCTTCCTTGGAAAAGCCCACGTATCAGATAACATACCAAGATGTGTCTCTCTAAGCATCATTTGGGTTTCTAAAGGCGCTGCACACATAAGTAGGTTCACACAGTAATCTATATTCTTCAAGTCACAACTGCAATTTGTTTTTGCTCCAATTGTGTGTGTTTTTTTTTTTTAGTTTCTTTCATATTTTTTGCCCAACTATAGTTTTCAGGTGGAAGAATCTTCTTGAAAACTACATGAGGGTACGTGAGAAGACTAATGCCACAAAAATGTGCTGTTGTTCACATCCTGTCCATTCTGTTTTTCTTCTAATTGAAACTTGGTTGCCACTTTGTTGGTGCAATTAGCAGTTCAGGAAGGGCAATGTTATTCATTGTGCTTTAGTCAACTCCAGTTTATAGCGGTGGTGACAAAAATATGCAAACCTGCCATTGCCCACCTAGTATTACCGTACCATACCCTGGAGTAGTGATAGCTAGATAGTAGTGAGTACTGACAGATAGTGGTTTAGACTGACCATGTTACATTGTCATAATCTGAAGTCTGAAACCCAGATGGTCAGCTTCCAGTAAGGTTCTGGTGGAAGGCAAGGTCAGGCATTCTCTTTGGGCCACAATAATTGTAGGTTTTTAGGAAAGACATTTCCTTCAAGTGCTAAATATGGCTTTAAACACCATGACTCAAGAAAATCTATTCTTCCACTTGACCAATTATGTTCTGAAGTATAAGAGTTCTCTCTCTCTCTCTCTCTCTCTCTCTGCGCGCACACACACACACACATTTTACATAGCCATTCTGATCTAAATTCATCTTTTTTTTCTTCCACTTTTACCCCTCTAAATAAACTGCAGTGAATTTGGCGTCAAACTAAATCCTCCTCTTTCTAACCACAACAGTAGCAGCAGACAGCCACTAGGTGGTGCTCACCTCCCCTTCATGAGAAACCGTTGCCTGGGGGAGGAACTACCTCTTGCAGTGAGACAGACTACAAAAGCGTGAGACTCGTTCCCTGTGACAAGCCAAACACAGCGCCATTGTCTTGCCAGTTTTAGTATTCCACTCAACCGCCCCCGTCCACAGGGCCAAGGTCCACGTCAATTCAAGTGCTGGGTGTTTGGGGGGAGCATCAGAACCATAGCAACTCAACTAATCTTCAGCAAGTGAGTGGTGTTTTTAACTCCGCTTGAGGCACAGGAGGATCGCTAACAGAACAGCCTGTAATCTCACATTTAACATTCTACAACAACACTGCCACCAACAACAGGTCCCACACTAGTCTCTTTGTGTGGGTCGTGGAAGAAAAATATTACGGCTAATAGCGTGCAATGCTAATCTGTGCTCAGATCAGAGAGCAGATTCTGTTGGTATCAAGCTTCTGTAATAAATAGATTAGCATGACATGGCTGCTGCCTTGATTATGTGACTCCCCTGACCCATTTTTCATCACACTTAATTACATTGTCCTCTTTGACCTGTAATGCCCAGAATTACACAACATTTAGAAGAATTTTGGCCCCTGCTGAGACAGGCATGTGAAATGTCTGGCTATGGCCAAAAAAAAAAGAAAAAAGCCCAAAACACTTCCTTCTTGCCAGTGATTAAAACAGGATTTTCAATAGTTTACAGTGCGAAGGATCTGCCATGAGGAGTTCTGTTGGCAGACCTATGTTTCATACACTGGTCCCAGGGCAATAAAAGTGGCATGGGTTTCTCATAAGGTAAACACCGTCCATACTGTGTGACTGGGAAAGAGGAATATGAAGAGCGAAAAAAAATATTTGCCCCATAGGTATTTTGTTCGTTGCACTCTTTAACTTTGTTCTTTTCAAACTTCACACTGACTAAATAACTGAAACAATCTACAGAGATAATTTTAATAGCATTTTTGCCCTTCACATGCTCCTCATACAGGTAAGATATACAGAACTATCAAAGAGACATTCTGTATCTAAACCCCTAGCATTCTGCAGGGCTGAAGTCAGCTCATCAGATAATTTTGTCAAATAGCTTTGGCCTTCTCTGGTTCACAGCCACTGCTAAGCTAACACTTGCTGTTTGTCCTTAGTCAGCTGAGATCCGGAAGCCATGGCCTGTTTCACACCGAAGGCACGCATCACTTGTCAGACAGGACAGGAGGCAGTAGTGCAGGAAACCCTGGAAACCCTGTGTTCTTGTCTGGCCCTCTCAGGTCCCATAGGCTGTGTAGCCATGCAGTGAACATTGCCTAATGGCCATGTCCTGCGCTGCGAAGCCCATGTTTTATTTATTCACGGTCTCAGTGCTCTCTCTCTCTCTCTCTCTCTCTCTCTCTCTCTCTCTCTCTCTCTCTCTCTCTCTCTCACTCACTCCTTCAGCCACTGTGGAGGCCTCCGACTGAACGAGGGGCCAGGGCCATTAGGATCGATAACACAAAGGTCAAAGGTCAAAAGGGAAATAAGAGCCAACACCAAGGTCTTAAGCAACAATCAATTGTTTTATTCATACCACAGTGAACATGTAAGAGAATCCGTTTAGACAGGCTAAGCAGAGCATAAAATGTAATCGAGTGTTCCGTGTTCAGCAATGTAACTGTAACAGGGAATTTGGACTGTCCTACCTGAAGTAATGTCCCACACATACTGTACACAGACATCCCAGGTGAGGTAGCTTTGGGAGTTCTCTTAAGGATCGTCCAGAATGGAAAGTATGCCTGCCTTCTATTGAACTGATGAACTTGTTGTTGTGTTGCGTTGGCTGGCGCTGTATCGCTGCCCTCCAGGGAAGGCAGTAGGTTGTACAGTTATCTCCTGATGGGGCAAAATCACTACCCTGAAACCACACAACCTACTACCTCACCCTGTGCGAACATCATTGGTTGCCATCAGGACAGGAAGAACTAATACAAAGACGGTGGTTCATTGCTTTCAGCGTTTGGAGAAGAAGATAGAAAATCCTGGCCCTTGGATTAAAGTCTACATTTGACATCGACCAGAGGCCAGATTTAAATAATACCTGATATATATATTCACATTTAATGTATAGTGTATTCACTGCACTCCACTTTACTACACTCACCTTTATACTGACAGTTTGCAAAAATATATGGACACACAACATTTCATTTCATGTCCTACAATTTTATACCATTTCATATCAACCTTTCGTTTTTAGAAATGAAACAAACTGACCAGAATGGCTAAACATGTAAGTCGTATCAATAAAACTATTTATCAAGTGTATTTGTACTGCTGAAAGGAAGGGTGGCCCATTTCTGCAGAACGATGACATTACAGCCACTTCAGGAAAGACAGTAAGTTGTATAGTTATCTGACAGGAAGGGTATGACCCTCAAACTATACAACCTACTACCTCACCCCAAAGGACAGTCTTTGATCCTGGTATTTGGAGTCCAGCAGCCTGGTAGACAGCCTCAGCAAGCTTCAGGTCAAATAAATGATGAGAGGTGAGATAAATATTAAGCGTAAACATTCACCTCAGATACACTCCCACCTTTCTTCCCAGATGAAAACAGACTCATACAGCTCCTGTAGGATAAAACAACAACACAATTTGGTCAATGCAGGTGATACAACTCAGAGAAAAGCACCCACAATTGAGGGTCTAATACAGAGTATGCAAAATGGGCTTCAATACTGTACCCAAATACAGTGAAATTGTGGTCTGGATAAAAGGGAGATTGAGTATGCAGGTCGAGATGCACGTGGATAAATGAAAACACTAACAATAAGCAAAACTGATACGATCATTTAATAATAATAATATGAGATGTAGGATGCATTGTTTAAAATCAGCATACAAACTGAAGCATTTTCCACACAAATGATTATGCACTTTTATAATCTATGATAGTGTATTCATGCAAATATTAATGGGCACATATTTCCATTAATAATTAACCTTTTCAACTAAGGTTATTAAAAAAAATCCAAATATGAGTAAACATTCCGTATGCAAAGACCATAAAAATTCTAGAGGAAGAATAAAAAATGACCCCTGTTAATTATTTGTTTCCTTCTTGCCCACTTTGGACTCACATTATGAAGAGTCCTGCCCATTCATTAAATGGAAAAATGTGCAATCATATTCCCCTCCCTTCCACTTCAAATTAACAGGCTCCCCTCCCTGTTATAATGTTGTAAGGAAGCAGTTAATGGAGGACGCATTAATACCCAAATCATGCTTCCTGCGCGCCACATTAGGCATAGATTACATCTTGGTGCCCCATGCGCACTGAGCATTACTGCCTTTGCTAATGACTCTCACCTGTTCTGCTCTCCTGCATGCCGGGGGAGAGTGAACGCTCGCAGATCACTCCTCTCCCCTCCTCTCCTCTCGGCTGCCCTCCCTCCACCGCTCAGACCCTCTCTTCTGCTCATAGCAGTCCTCGCTTTGCTCGGGGATCTAGAGAGGCACACAAGGAGAGTTGGGTCAGTCACACAACGCACAGGTGGGTTTAGAGGGAAAGCAGAACTTAATGTAGATCACAGAAAGCACATAAACACACATAGACACGGATGAACAAACATCATGCACTGTTGGATGTTTGGTGCAAAATAAGATTGCACTCAGATACTCTTGGAATGGCTGTCTGGCGTTCAGATGAATCTTAATGAAATCTTTCCTGTTCTGATGAGGCAGTCATTAGTGAGGCCCATGACAGGTTATAGTGTCACATGATGACCACAGTGTTTTGTGCCTGCCCATTAACAGGACCTGATATGGTCTGGTGGGAGAGTAAGAAAAAACGGTGTCAGTTTATCTCTGTGAATCACACTGCTCTCTGATCATGTCTCTCTCTTTCACCAGCTCTCACAACACTACAAGCTTTCCACACTTTCCACACAATGTGACATTCAGGCGAGGGATGCTTTATCTAAAATGTGACTTCTTGTCAATACTTGTTACTGTATAAATGCCAAGCTCAACACCAGCTAGCCCGCAGAAGCTTACACAATCGGACAGCCCTCTTCTCTTGGTGCTCAGCTGACACCTGGTCCCTGATTGGGCAAGCACTTATTCTTTCCTAAATGAAGCATCTGCAACTGATATCTCTTGCTGTCTGGCTCAACCAGTAGCGGTGCAGGGCAGTATCCCCGCATCCAATGGTTGCCTTGGATAGCGGTCTGGAGTCCAGCCCACTTACAGCAGACAATGCAGCTTTGGGAAAGCTTAGCCTGCTGTAAACATTTCTCACCGCCTCATCTCCAATTTATTCAAGCAAGTAGAGAAATTAAAAACGTTGGAAATTTGAGTAATAATATATAAAAGCAGCATATAAAAGCAGCAAAAGCAAGTATTTTCCTGCCTTTAAATGCTATAATGCTATAATGATGAACAAAAACACAGCATGGCTGTTTGTAACAGTGGATAATGCGTGATGCACAAGAACGTGTTACATAACAAAGTGGTACAATGCCTCCAGAAATGGGTCAGTTCATGTTTGGATGGCACAAATCTCTTGGTCAGTAAACTCGTTCACAGGGGTGAATGGGTTGACGTTTAGATATAGTATATGGCTTGCTGTGTGACTCCCAGCAAAGAATGCTGTTCCAATAGCCAGGCCAACAACGGCATGTCTATTAGCTCCACACTCGCACGGCTAAAAGGACCCCCCCGGAGGTGCGACTGGCCCCCACCGAGCTGCGGTGGCACCCTTCCCTGTGCCCCCTGGACGTGTCATCAGTGCCGGCTGGCAGCCCCCCCAAGGCCAGAGGGGAGTGCAGACGGGAGGAATCCAGGCAGACGCACTGCGGCCGTGCTTAAATAGAGAAGCATGCCTCCTTTGGCCCCCAGGTTAGCAGGCATGGGCGGCTATTTATACCGGAGCCTAAGGGGGTGAGCAGGTCCTGTTACACGTGTGAGGGGATACTGGGGCGAGCGAAGGGGGTATTCTGGTCAAAGTCAGACGGTCTGACCCTTCAACGACCTCTGGGGCTGATAAGGGGCCTTCATGGGGGATTACAGTAGTGTGCTGTGGAGGGAACACCAATGAGATTCCACTCCCTCACACCCACATGTCTGCAGACACACACACACACACACACACACACACACACACACAGCTGTGTGTAGACATACTCAAACATATACTCACATTTGAACTAAATAGACACACTATATGTGCTTGCATTTTAAACACACATGTAAACACACTATCAAATTCACACACAAACCACAATGCACACACTGCCAAATTTGATCATACTGAACTATCCATATGAAAACACATATCTGAACCAGGGTGTGCATTCAACAGACTAAACGGGGAAGCTAGCTTCAAACTAGGCAGGTGATATTCAATCAGCACCATCTTTAGAGAAGAAAAATGACTCCAGTGCTGGCTGCAGCAGAGTGGACACTGTACTGTAAAAAACCCACTGAGGTGAGCAGATATGACTGAGTTCTCCACCAGCTGCTTTCCATCTCTCTCTCTCTCTCTGTCACACACACACACACACAGACACACTCACACACACACACACACATGGAAAAATACACATAAAAAGACAAACACATTCACAAACACGTACATGCACACCCACCTGCTACCACAATCTTTTGTATTGACAATCTGTACGCTCTCTTGCTGTTACTGCTAAGTATGTGCTACTGCTCAAAAACCATTGGGTCTTTGAGTGGAACTGAGCACTGGGGATGAATGCCTACTCAACCATGCTTCAAGACCAGTCCAGGATGGCCAATCTCGGGCCCTTTAATTGACACTTGCTGGCTTGATGGCCGCCGGCAGTTCATGCTAAAGTAAATATGTCAAGATCAATAGCACTCTGGCTGCAAGTCTCTCCGGAGCACAGATGGACAGAACTGCCTCTGATAAAGGGATTATTTCAGCCAGATAAGGCTGGAGGATGGGGGAGGTGGCGTGAGTAGCGAGCAAATCCTAAAATATAAAGATGTCCAGCGCTCACATGCAAAATCACTCTTCAACATGTAGCGATATTATCATCTCTGCTCAAATTATACGGTTACTTGATAAAGAAGGCTAATCTGCAGCATGGAGCACTAGGCTATATAAACACACTTTGAAAACAGAAAAAAACATATTGCTGTTAAATAAACACACACCGATACTGTACATACATACATATATGCATAAATACATACAAACGTTTGTGATCTGAACTGATTGTATGGATGTCGGCAACAGCAGAACTGATTATATACATATATCAGACATATAAAGAATATTTAACCATTATATAAATACTTCAGCCTGAGAGCCAAGTCCTGAAAATATGAATCTTATTGCTTGACCTATTGCTGAGTCTGTAACCACATAATTCCATATTGTGAAATGGGAAAAACATGGGCTTTGGGATACGGTTTGTTTTTGACTGACTTTGACAAGAGGCCAAGGGCACAAGTGGACTACAACCAGGCCCTGAGAACAAGCCCATTTTCCCATCCAAGTGTATTCCAAACCTTATCTAGATTCTTCCGTACTCAACTTTTACCCTTTTCAGCTTATGAAAGATCCCATTGAACATTAGTGTATTACTTACAAAGTAAAACCCCCTTTAGATCACTTAACTGACCGTTAAAGTTAAAGTACATTGTTCTCCATCAGTGGCTACATTTTCAGTTTTTCAATAGCCAGAGCTGAGCCAAACTCATGCACCTGGCCGAAGCTTGGCGGCAAGCACCACAATTTCCCCTTGTCAGCAGCACAAAGACTTGGAGCACAGAATGCAGCGGAACTTGAATGCGGGAATGATGGGTTGGTCGTATCTGTCAAACAGGTGCCAATTCAGCGTGATGTATGACTACCGTATCGCAGCTGCATCCTGTTTGGAGGGGTTCCGTCAGCTTCAGTGCCTACTATGTAAAATTCAGGCGCTGTATGAGGGCAACAATGTGGACTTGGAGCTGAGGGGCCTAAGTGGCCTGGCTGGAAGGCAGGTGGGCGGACTCATGGTAAGGCCAACACACAATGACACGACGGGGGAACCGCATGGCTCCGCGTTGACATGGAAGGCCCTGGCTGATTGAGACAAGTCCTCAGTTCTGACACGTTCTGCTGCCCCGCACTTTGACCGTACCCAACCCCCCCCCCCCCCCCCCCACCATGTGCCATCCGATGGCCCTCACACCAGGGAGACAGAACAGCAGCTGGGGCTATTTATAGGAGGAGCTGGGCTGTACGCATAGCTATCTTCTCACTGAAAAACTCAGCTGGAGGAGCGAAGGGATCTGCAACCTTGAGTAACGCATTAGCGGCTACAGCTACAGCTACAGACCTCATCCTCATTTGCCACTGTGGGGGGAAAACCACATCAGCAAGCATTCTATATATATATATATATATATATATATATTTATTTATTTATATAGCGCCAAAACAATACAAAATTCTCTAGGAGCTTTACAGAGTCCAAGGCCTGAAGCTCCCAATGTAAAATGTGTCATGAAGGAAAAAGAGTCTCAAATCTGAATGTGAGCCTGGCGCATCAAACGCAAACACAAGGAATTGTGACCGGACACATTTTACTTTAAAATGTCTACTTTGATGTGAGGGCACAAACGTATTTCGATGCCAGCACGCCTCAGCGTGTGAGAGAGCGAAGTGACCACGCTGCGATGCCATCTGCTCTGGAGAACCATAAGCAAACGCGAGCCCACGGGAGGCCAACTCAAAAATATCACTTCCAAAAGGTCCGCGCTGGAAAATGTTTTGCTTGCTTTGGTCTCATGGTGGATGACATGGAAATAACTATGTAATGGGCACTCTTATGCAATATCATTCATAATTCATTCCGCAAACACAATATGGATGGCGTTTCTGTGCCTTGCTGGAGAGCAGAGGCATCAGGGAGAGGAGCGAGGCGCGAGGCTGAGAGCCAGACCACAGAAAACGGAGTCTGAAGAAGCCTAGAAAGTAGTGCCGAACAAAAATCCCATCGTACATGTTTCCTTCAGGGTTGTGAGACTTGTTTCAGCAAAGTTCTTTTTTCACTGAAGTAGGTATTACCCATTACCTCTGGCTAATGAAGAGGTGAAGCTCGAGCATTTTCACAGTCATACTAACACCATAATTATCGGTAACGCGTCACTGAAACTAGCAAACGGGTATATTCAGGCTAGTATTTGTATATTATGAGGACCTATCATGACAAAAACTAACTACTATCTCATGGTCTATCTTACACACTAGCCCTTTTGGAAGAGGTGCAGTTTCCTCTTTAGTCCAGCCTTGAAAAATCTCCATGTTTCTGGATTAACCCTTGGCACTGTTACAGGGCGCCACAGAATGCTAGGTAGCGTTCCACAAGCTAATCTCTCTGAAGACAGCAGGTCTGCTGGGTGTCCAAGCACCCCCTGTTGCTAAGGCCTAGCAGCAGCGCGCCCCGGACCCCCTGCTCTCTGCTCTTTTTTTGGGATCTATAAGCCATATGCCTGGGTAATCGAATGTTTGGTGTGGGGCTTGCAGCTGGTGAGGATAAAGGGGCTGGGCAGAGAGACTCGGGGGCTCTTCTGCACGGCAAGCAGGTTAGGTTACCGGCCAGACTGCTGGGGGAGCCAGGGGCAGTGCGTGCACGGTGCGCAGAGGCACGGGGGGCTGTCGGTCGGTGGGTGGGGGGGATGGGGTTGGGGGTGGATGTGGTGTTCAGGTCTGTCCAGCTCTGGGCCCTGCCAGCACATTTTGCGCCAGTGGAAAAGAACAGTTTGTGGCTCCCAACCAAGGTGAGCTCTTTGAGACGAGCATCTGGGAATGGTCCAGGGCACTGCAAAGCCGCTTTTTTTTTCATATGCAGTCAGTCAGCAACAATTAAGGCTCTCAATAACAAAGACCAGATCCTGTAGTTTGATCACCTTTTATTACTCAGTGCACTCTCAATCTACCACCATTGCTCATTTTCCTTAAAGCCCAACACTCCTCTGTCTCAAAGTCTGCACAACCTACCTCCCTCTCATCCAGCTACCTGACAGGTCCCACATACACAAAATGGATGCCGAGAGCCTATCGGAAGCTAGCAGGATAGGCTTTTTATAAATTTTAACGTATTACACTAGCCAAGTAATTTCAATGGACAATAGACTTCCCACGAGTACTGCCATACCCTATTGCCTTTGGGATACTGGTTGTCCAACTTTGACCCTGATATTCCACCACCTGAAGAAGTGGGCCGTCTTCCCATCTGATTCCCTCCGCTGCGCTTGTGGGCTAATGACAGGAAGAGTGGCCATTGTATGCCTACATACGATACTAAGTTAGTTAGCCGACACATCAGAGACAGTGCAAGAAAAGGGTGTGCGATGGTTCTTAAATGGTGGTCAAAATAGGAAAAGGTAGGTCAGATTGCCTCAGATTGTGAGGTTTAAAAGTTACTGGAAACCGTACCTAGAGAGCAAACAACTAAGCAACGTGCATACCCTCTGTGATATTACTCCATTACATACTAGCACTGTCAAAATTAACATATAATTAACAACATATTAAACATATTAAGATTAACGCAATAAATTAAGCTGCCTGGGTTTTGTTATTATTTCTGCCTGCTTAGTTGAATTCACAAGCTTGCAAGTTTACTGAGCACTTCAACTTAAAAATGTACTTAGTGGGCTTCACACCACGTTCTAACCTTCAAACTGGTGCCCTAGTTGCTAGCTTCCTCCAAAGTATCCCCCTCCCTCCACAAAAGTCCGTCTTTTGTCTACTCTGCTCCTCCGCAGCTTCATCTCAACCCCCGTTTCAAAATAAAAGTCCCACTCTTTTTTCACACTTTATGTGCTAAACATAAAACAAATACGCCTTCCACGCTGACAGTCAATTTTGATGACCTTGATGGTTTTGTTGGAAATCTGTAGTTAATAAGTGAGAATCTGTGTTCTCTAAAAATGCATTAAACAATAGTATTTGAATTTAAATATGCTTCCATTGTGTTGATTCTACCTAAATTCTGTGATTTTATATTTAAATATCAATTATTACAAGTTTCAGTTTTAAGGGAAAAAAAGATTAATCGCGATTAATCACAGCAAATTGTCAATTGACAGCACTGTTCATTACTCAACAATAAGAACAAACAAATAAATATGTATCTGCAAAAAATAAGCTAGTTAGGTAAACACTGATTGCAAAGAAATTATGTTATTACAGACCCTATTATATCACAAAACACACAATTAATGGTCTAAAATAACTATTACTTGACAAATATATTTTGTAGAAGTGAAACATAAAATCGCACTCATGGCTGTGCTGTTAAATCTAATAATTTGTATATATTATAAAACGTATAATTTTTTACCCTTGGCCCATGGTTTTGTCCCTATCACCAAATTACCATTGTGTTGACGGACACTTTAGTAGCATTCCCTTGCATTTGATATTATTATTATTATTATTATTATTATTATTATATTATTATTAGTACAGCATCTAGTTTATTTTTATATATAAAATATTTTATGTTTTTTTTGTCCAAAAGTACAACCGCTTAAACTCCTACAAAAATGACATTACTGCAATGTTCTTGGAGAACCAAAAAACCGATGCACGGAATGCAAAGAAATATATATTGATCACTTATCACACATTTAGCATTAGGCCATTACTTCTGTTAGCAGTTTTAATTGTTTGACAACACAATCTTCATACCACAACCATAACATAACATCCCATAATAGTTAATAGCCTCAACTATCCAAGGCTAAATCAATTATTTTGCACAGACAGGAGGAAAATAAAAACATCCATCACGCATCTACTTACTGCAACAGCCCATTTACTCTGAGGGGAAACATCATAAACATCATCATAATCCCGTCTGGAGAGAAACAGAGAGAGAGGAAGGAGACAGAGAGGAACAAGACAGAGAGAGAGAGAGAGAGAGAGAGACAGAGAGACAGAGAGACAGAGAGAGTGAAAGAGAGAGAGCTGGATGGCTTCACTGCACCCTGTCTACTGATCACCTTGCTCTGCCGTCTCGCTCTGCCTCACAGGGAAACTCATTAGAGGAGCATGTAAGGCACCACGCCCTCTTAGAGCTCCTGAATACATGCCATGCCTTACCACTGCACACTCAGCACCTGACACCAACACAACTCAATATGTGTGTGTGAGAGAGAGAGAATGTGTGTGTGTGTGTGTGTGTGTGTGTGTGTGTGTGTGTGTGTGTGTGTGTGTGTGTGTGTGTGTGTGTGTGTGTGTGAGAGAGAGAGTGTGTGTGGGTGTGCGTGTGTGTGTGTGTGTGAGTGTGCTTGTGCGTGTGCGTGTGCGTGTGCGTGTGCGTGTGTGTGTGTGTGTGGTCATACGTGTTACATATGTGGTTGGGAGAGTTAAAGCAAGTGAAGGGTGCACGGACAGTTAATCATCATTAGTCGATCTGATTGGATTTGTCCACAATTGCTGCATTAGGAGATGTGAAGGACTTGCCTTTGCAACTCGATGAGGTCACCAATTACCATTCCCCATTTAACACTTGTTCTGAAGGGTGTTAATTCTGCACAAGGACACTAATTGCAGCCCTGAGGCTGGCCTTGCAGCGCAGGGGATTTTATATATAGTTTTTGACATTTACATTACCGTATCAGACGCTGGCCAGGTGCCAGTGTATTTGCACACCGAGTGGCTCCTGACTTAGGAAGCAGTTTCCATGGCACTAAAATGTATTTGGGGTTTCGTTATTATTATCTGTGAGGCGAGCTTGGCAGCACTACAATGGCACAAACAAATAAGCTACTGAGTTAATGCAGCACTTACCGATCTATATCTGTGCTTATATTTTTGCTGTTCTGTCACCAAGCTGCCAACACCTCTTTTATAATGAAATGATCCTCTAGGACATGTTTCCCAAAATTTGTCATTAATTACTTAGATCAAGTCCTTTAGGTATAAAAATAATATGTTGAAAAAGAGCCGGCCCAACTACACTATACCTTTTTTTAAACTGTGACCACCATTTTCAAAATCCCCCTCCGGACTCCCCCACCCCCCCTATTGACGCCTCTGTCAAAGCCAACTACTCCTTGACCTAATGAACACGGAAATGAGGCAAACCAAAATGTGAGTCATTTCCGCACAGGCTGCTAAGCTGCTAACTGCACATTAATGACATCCTGTCACATTAGAAAGATGCAGTATTCCCTCTTGTCTTGACCTTCTGACCCACCAGACCGGGAACACTGCCCTGACCCCCACCACCACCACCACCACCACCACCACCACCCTTCCTCACGGGCTGTCTGCATACAGGCTTGGGTTTATGAACCTGACCATACCTAATGCTTAATGAAGCTGCAAACTCTTACGGAAGTGCTTACCAAACCATGAGACTCAAAGCAGGTGGGCTCCAAAGACCAATTCTTGTCCATTCCATGCACATTTTCAAAGCTATTTAAGGACACATTTTCATCCTGTCTTTTCCTTCAAAACTCCATCTTCCACTGTGGGCTTGAGTAGCTACCAATAACCTGACTCAAAAACTTGGGTTAATTCAATTTAATTCAATTCATTTCAATTTTATTTACATAGCGCCAAAACAATAAAATTGTCTCAAGGCGCTTTACAGAGCCCAGTGTCTGCACCCCCTTAGAGTAAGCACAATGGCGACAGGGGCAAGGACAAACTCCCTGTTAATAAGGAAGGAACCTTAAGCAGAACCACGGCTCATAAGGGGGGACCCATCTCCTTGAGATCGGCAGAGAGACTTCAAAGCCAATTTGGAGAGTGCTGGTGTGTTCAGTGAGTGCCTCTGAAGAACAAGTCATTTGAAAAAACTTTCACTTCTCAACAGACTTTTTAACCTGGAGTCTTAGGTTTTACTGTGTGACCATAAATATTATTATGGAAAGGGTTGACGACACAGCTGTAAGTCCTAGCAATTGATTGTACTGTCTCGCCAGACAGGTATCTAATCCAAGGCTTTGATGGGCTATGTTGCAAACTCTAATGAATGTAAGATCCTAAGCAGTCTTAAGCATGTGTCACTTGATTCTCATCACTTGGACAATGCCATCTTCACAATTTGGAACAAATTTTTCACAAGTGAATTTTACCAGGAAAATGACAAGACACCACCATCTTCCTCTCACTTTCCCCATATGTGAAAAAGTTCTCCAACACAAGATCTGGCACCTGTCCCATGCAATCCATTAAAGATTATCCAAGTTAATCTTAGGGATAGGGAGACAGTGCTGTTGGTGAACTATGGAGTAACTAGGCAACTACATCATTCAGCAGAAGGGTCTGTGATCCAATATTATGTCACTATTAGCAAGCGCAGCGCTCCGCTGGATCTGAGCCGCTGCTCATGGATAAATGGCATCCCAGCTGATATCCCGATAAATGTGCGCAAAATGAAAGGGCCCACAATTCTCAGTGGTCAGCAGCTCGGAGCTGATGGCTTCCATGTGTGGGAGAGCCCTGCGTATTCACCACTGCTCCAGCTCTGCCCTGAGCCAAACACTCATTTCACTGAGGGATGGGGGCAGGAGAGAGAGAGAGAGAGAGAGAGAGAGGGAGGGAGAGAGAGAGAGAGAGAGAGGGAGAGAGAGAGAGTAAGAGAGGGACAGAAAGGGAGAGAGAGAGGTAGAGAGAGAGGGAAAGAGAGAGACAGAAGGGGAGAGGGAGAGAGAGGAAGAGATGGACAGAAAGGGAGAGAGAGGAAGAGAGGGACAGAAAGGTAGAGAGAGAGAGAGAGGAAGAGAGGGACAGAAAGGGTGAGAGAGAGAGGGACAGAAAGGGAGAGAGAGAGAGAGAAAGAGAGATCTCTCTACCCACCTACTATAGTACTTGCAGAGCCGTGCTAAGATCCAGAAAGTTGTCTCTTTCCATAAGGGGAAGAGAAATCAAATCTGGGAGTGGATGAAGACGTGAGCCCCTTACAGCGCCACTCCCCTCTTCAACTTCCAATTCCCACCCATCTGCACAACTGATGCCTGAGAGGCTATTTGGACCTGAGATTGAATAACTTTCACTTGGTAGAACACACACCAAGAGAGACATAAAAGTTGTCCACGTTGCAACCTTCAGTTGAGGATAAAAAGGATTACCCTATTCCCAAATGCCCGCCTAATGGAAAGTTATCCGATGACCTACTTCAAGAACATCTCTCCTTCCTGACAAAGAGAAAATTATTACTTTGAGAACGAGGGAAACTATGGCACTTTGACAGTTTTTTTATTTATGACAGTCTTCATAATTTCTCTTAGTTTTTTTGTGACATGCAGTATTGGCTACCCAGCAACTATGTTTTGTTAAATTGAACTTTATTCTGACTGTGTATGTGTGTGTGTGTGTGTGTGTGTGTGTGTGCGTGTGCGTGTGCGTGTGTGTGAGAAAGAGAGAGAGAGAGAGAGAGAGAGAGAGAGAGAGAAGGAGAAAATCGAGCGATAAGGCACAATTGTGAATTTATGTCAGAGAGGGGGGAGACTGCTGGACTGGGACTGTTGGGCCTTTGCCACTGCTCTGGCCAAATGAAAACAGCTCTCCTGATTTGCCACGATGATGAGCCACATACTGCCTGCATCCATGAATGCACAAAGAGTGGGGGTTCCCTGATGTTTCAACATGTCTGGACTTCACTGGCAACTGGTAACCATGGGGACCACTCACGATGGATGGTGGTTTCACCTTACTTCAACTCACTTAAAATTATAAACCATGGACCATGTGTCATATTTATGCTAAATGTATTTATTTTTCTTAAGAAAAGGAATGCTGGTTTGACTTTGTATGTATTTAAGAAATTACACTTTTCCATATTCTGCAGAGCCATCTTTCTTACGTAAAAGCAAAAATGATAACAATGATAAGGCAACAATCACTGTTATATTACAGCCATTAACATGACTACAAATTTGACACTGATGCCTTCCTTACATTGATTGTGCCAAATAAATCTTAATAGATTCCTTTTGAGGGTTGCCATGTCATGCAACCTGTTTATTTATGAATTGGTTTATTTATTTTTGGGAGTCACTGCCCACACTGCCCACACTACCCACACGGCCCACACTACCCTGGTAAAATATGCCACATCCACTCCCAGATAGCTTTGAGGCTCCGGGGGGACTCAGAGGAGCTCAGACAATGGGCAGAGTGCAGGCGCCAGTAGGACATTCGACTGAAGACACTTAATGATTTTCACAACAAACACAAACTTAATCACCTGATTGCGAATGTGGAGACGTCATCTTTGCTATCGTGTCCTCTCTGTCCTCTGACATTACAGCACAGCACCTGGGTTTCTCAATGGAATGCTGAAATACTGAGGTCCACCATCATTCTGTGAAATAAAAAATTGCACTTCTCAGGGTCATCAAATAGTGTCCTATGTATTTATATATAAATAGCACTACATAACACCTAAATACAACAGATGATGCACACAAGCCAAAACAAACATACACTGATTCAAACACATACACTTATGTCTGTAATCAAATACACTTGCCTAGCTGGTAACATGCATACTACTTCATGTAGCAATTCATGCCAGCTTTATAACACATTCATAACACTGCTGACAGAGTATTCTTATAGAATATCTGAACATTTATAAATGCTTTATATATGTTATACTTCTGAAAACATCCAACAGCTGACAGAATGACATACAGTGACCACCCTGGAGTCAATGAACAAACATGCATGAGGCATTTGTGAATTATTTAACTTTTTTAACCTTGATTAATAAGCATTATGTGAATTCTATATGAATGTATACTAATATATAACGTATGCGGATGACTCTCTCTCTCTCTCTCTCTCTCTCTCTCTCTTTCTCTCTTTCTCACACACACTTATGCACACACATGAAAAAATGTATTAAATTCTTAGCTCAAGAATAAACCCAATAAGATTGGACTGATTTGTCCAATTTTGTCAACATTTTAACCTTGGATATTCTCCGACGAGATGACTTACACCAGCGTTAAACAGAAGTTCTGGCTACAGCACAATTTGGTGCTTAGAAAAGGCCCCAACGAATTAGATTGGATTGGATTGGTCACATCCTACATCCCTGGAATGATCTCAACTACCTGAGTACAGTGGAATTAAAGTAATTACAGCCACACACTATGATATGATGACATTACGCACAGTAACATAGTACTAACATAGACGTGAATGCAGGAAGCCCAGGAGAGATCAGTGAACAGTGGAGTTCAAGATCCATGGGAATGTCACTGATTTAGCAGATCCACTGTGTCATATGGCAGTCCGTGTTGTGTCAAAACCGATATGAAAAGGTTTTGGAAGAAATGCATACAGTAAATGTACAATAATGTATTACATTGTTTACTATACTTTAAACCTCTTTTTAATTTCCTACTATTATAAAAAAAAAATATGCTAACTTCTTTTTCAGATTACTGCAGAAAGTGACGTATTATTTTAATTTAGGCACTGTATAACATAAATATGTCCAATATTTTGCACAAAATGAAAGCATTCATCTGATATCTAGTGTGACAGTATTGCATTTTAATTCCTTTATTTTGATGTATTCTATTTCAAGACTGAAATGACTGAAATTCTCATTATGATCAGAGTAACAGTAAGGTGAGAGTACATTTGTAAGATGTAGGTGTATCACACACACACACACACACACACACACACACACACACACACACACACACACACACACAAACGCACTATGCGAGCACACTGTTGCATGCACACACACACACACACGCACGCACGCACGCACGCACGCACGCACGCACGCACGCACGCACGCACGCACACACACACACACACACACACACACACACACACAGGGATTTAAGTGAAAAAGTAATTAATCGAAAAAATACACAATGCCCTTCCTTAAAGTAAACATTGCTTTCCTGGTAATACATTTCCCTGCATTGAAACTAATATTAAACTAATATTCAAAAATAATCGTCAGAGAAATGCCCCCAAAACTTAAAGCATCTATGCATCAAATTAAATAAAATCTAATTATTTTAGAATGCGAATTTCCTTTAAGGGAGAGCAAAGCTGAACAATAGTCTATCTCCATAGACATTTAACTCTGTCTATCTGACCGAGCCACAGACCTACACACACACACACACACATGCTCACTTATGCCAGTTTGCAAGAAAAATGTATATGTATAAATTGCTAAATTAAATATACCGATACAAAGGGGAAAAAAGGAAAAAAAATCAAAGGTTATTTGCACTTCATTCATCCATCCCGGTAGAGACTAAATTTTAAAATTAACGTTTGGGATATTTCTGCAATAATTAAGGTAAAATAACTTTTGGCTGGAGATTACAGATTCAACACCTGACTCTATTTTCAAACACATTAAACTGAAATACTCCATATTTGCAGCCAAGCCTATGGCTATCTTTTCTTCTAAACAATGCCCACATAATCGGACCAAATTACCTAAATGATTTAAATGTGTTACAAATGATCAGTATTCAGTATCTTTGAGCTAAAATTAAACATTTCCACACCATGATAAAAAAACGGTAGAATATTTAACTCAAACCATTTCATATGTAACTTACATTACATTATTATTATCTATGTTGTAACATTTACAAAATAAATAAATATATATATATGTATATATATATATATATATATATATATATATATATATATATATATATATATATAAAAGTATATTTCAAAGTTTTTGTTAGTTTAGTTTTTTCTTCTTCTTGAGATGCTAATACCTTCAGACACTAAATCTCAAAATAGTCATGGCTACCAAAGAACTATATATATGGGAAGAAAGCATGTAGAAATATATGAACAAATAAAAAATCTAATCTAATCGTAAAGTGTTCTAAAAATGTAGAGAATGCAATTATGACAAAGTTAAATTCTACGCACATAATAATACTCTCTTCGCATTTTTCAAATGCATACACAAATACACAGTTATAAACAGGGCAGACAAACGAATATTGTGCAAGCAGTTTGATTATTAGAACTAAAATATCAGGAAAAAAAGTATTACACAAAATATGTATTTATAAAATAAAGAGTATTAAAAAGTCGATGGATAACAATGCTAGAAGAATACTCAAAATGGCGGCTCAAGCCTCTGTAGTTCAGCAAGAGTAACGTACACTGCAGATTGTGTGTGTGTGTGTGTGTGTGTGTGTGTGTGTGTGTGTGTGTGTGTGTGTGTGTGTGTGTGTGTGTGTGTGTGTGTGTGGGCGTGCCCAAGTCTGTGTGTCTGTCTGTCTGTCTGCATTCGACTGTACTTGGGAATGTGTGTGTTGGTGTATCCTTGTATTGTGTGTGTGTGTGTGTGTTTGTGTATGTGTCTGTGTGTATGTTTGCTGAATAGAGATAACCTAACCAAAAAGGAATAAGTCCCCAAGCCTGTCATGATTTATGCCCGTCTACACCTTTGTGGTGTATTTGTGTGAATTATCTTTCTGTCACACTGATTTTTACTGATGTGCACGAGTGTGTGACTGTATATATGCAAACAAGCTTATATCTGTGCACTTCGATGTGTTCGTCAGCTTGCCTGTGTCTGTATGTGTGTGTGTAAATTCATTTGTGTGTGTGTGTGTGTGTGTGTGTGTGTGTGTGTGTGTGTGTGTGTGTGTGTATGTGTGTATGTGGCGTATGTATAAAGTGCATATGTGTGAGTATTTGTGTATGTGTGTGTATGCACAAATTTCATTTTTAAGTGTGTGTGTATACTTGTGCATTAAGTGCATATCTGTGTGTGTGTGTGTGTGTTTGTGTGTGTGTATGTGTATACTTGCGCATTAAGTGCATATCTGTGTGTGTGTGTGTGTTTGTGTGTGTGTGTGTATGTGTATACTTGTGCATTAAGTGCATATCTGTGTGTGTGTGTGTGTGTGTGTGTGTGTGTTCCCGCGCATATGTGAGGGTGTGTCTCTACACCACACCTCCTCTGCGCAGAAATGCAGCATTACGAGCACGCCTCTCCGAGGGGGGGTGTGATAGGCTTGGGGAGCGCGGGCCCAGCGGCAGGAACCTCCCTTCGATCAGGCCATCTGCCTGCACCTTGGTGGCACAGTACACCTTACGAACAGCAATGCCCCCCCCTGATGTGGGAGGGGGGGGGGGGATGGTCTCAAAATGCCCCGTCAGCTGAACGCTTCGACCATCGCAGAGGTAAGCTCCACAAGGGCGAATATCTACGTCAAAAAAAAATAAAAAATGTGCCAGCTCACTGTGCCAACGAGCCTGTGCCAAACCGGGCTCTGTGCAGTGCAGTCTTTAGCACGCGCTCTCGGCTGGGAGAAACCAGAAGCAATTGTGTGTGGCCTACTTTGTTGATACACACTTATGGCTTTCACTTGCGCTAAAATGTGATTCATCCGAGTGAAATATGCCCCTTTGCCAGATTCTCTCCATCACCAGATCTATTCATTCAGAATACGAATGATGGAATTACAATATGAAAGAGTTTGTCAAGAACGATTAATGTATTTTAGTCCCGTTTGCTAACAGCCAAATTTGAAAATATAGGATGGTTAACACTTTATCATATCACAATATTATTACTGTAGGATCAGCAATAGAGGCAGTAAATTACAATGCAAAATGAGGTTCCTGAATACTAAATTATAATTGTTTGTGATGTCATTCCAGTACTACACTTTGAAATTCTGCAATCAATTATATATTTTACATTGAAAATTCGTAGATTGCATAGGAAGCTGTGTGTAAATGCCCGGTATCACACATTTTAAGAAATCGCCGAAAAAATAATTGAATTGTTACGGTTAAATAGCACATGTTCATTTAAAAACTTTTGTAATACTGTCACATTACAGGTGACATTATTGAAATTTTTATGGAATTTTTACAAACATGGATTTATACTTTTTTCTCATTGACGAACACTGAAATAAGGTTTTGAGGTAATGTAGCTGCAGCTTAATCATAGAGCATGGCTCCGAACCGGAGACATACTCGAAATATCTAAAATGGGTAGCAATGGATGCAGAGGAATGTAAGCTGTGTAAGAATCTTGGACCTCTTCTGTCTGCTATCCTGGCATCACAAAGTAAAGTGCAAGGTAAAGTGCGTTTCTGTACGAGTAAAAAGTGTGAAAGAAATGCAAAATCAGACTGCTTGAGGACAACAAATGCACATGATTTTAGTTTTAGCCTTATCCAGCCTTTTTTTAGACTTATCCATGTTAAAAAGTAATGCAGTGTTACGAATGAAGAAATGCAAAAATGCAACATACATGCATACAATATAGTCAGAGTGGATAATATATAGTAAAGAAGAAAAAAAAGATATTATAACATGACATTTTCACCAACAAATCAAACCAATATGCAACAATTTGTCTTCCCGGCCTATCAAATGGCCTGTTGTCAAGTGAAAAGAGAGTGTAGAATGGACTTGTTAAAAAGAGTGTAGAATGGGCTTGTTAAAAACAGACTTTAATGCACCTTATAGATAACTTCGTCAATCTAAATCTCGCATGTATAGTGACCAATTTCCTCCACAAAATGGCGCACGTTTATACCCTCAGTATCGAACACGTACAATATGCGCTTGCAAGATACTGGGGAAAAAACATCTAACTTCACTATTTACCAGTGCGAATCAATCACGGACGAAAGCCATAACTAAGGTCTGAACCAAACACACACACACACACACACACACACTTTGGGGACAGTGCAACTCACCCAAATTAAATGGTTGCGGCGGGAGGCTCCTAAGTCCAGCGCTTGAAGGTGAAATCGGGGAAGGCCTCGCTCGTGCTCCGAACTCGTGCTTTTTTCCCCCCTCCCTCCTCCGCTCTCCTCGGCTCTACTCGGCTCTGCGTGGGGAAAGAGAGGGCGGTCAGCTCGGGCGCCCACAGGAAGCTGAGCAGGGCAGCTCGGCTCAGGGCAGCGCAGAGCAGGACCAGCGCCGGCAGGCCCCGCGAATCCCGCATTTGTTCACCCTTGCCCAGCCCCCCCTCTTCCTCCCCTCCTACCCAGCCCCAGCCCCTGAGCCGCACGCTCCCTTTGACAGCCTGCCTGCCTGCCTGCCTGCCTGCCTGCCTGCCTGCCTGCCTGTCTGCCACCAGGCCCTGGGCTGAGCGACTGGCTGAGTGGCTAGCTGGCGGGCAGGAGGGCGACCAGGCGGGCGGGCGGGCGGTAGGGTGGGCGGGCGGGAGGGCAATCTGTCTGGCTGGAACTGCAACAATAGGAGGCCATGAGAATGTCTGGAAGGTGTGAGCTGAGTCTGTCTGCCAGTTAGCATGTCTGAATGGACGAATGTTAGCAAACAGACAAGCAGCATGCCTGATGCATGCAAATAGCACAACCAGTCCAGCTCGGCCCTGGTTTAGGCTTATGAATAATTCAGCAGACTGAAAGAGGACCCCCCTGCGTCCCCCTGCGTCCCCCTGCCCCCCCCCCCCCCCCCCAGCAGCCCCATTACTTTCTCTCACGCCTGTCTCCCCTCGATGCTGAAATGCCTTCACTACTGGGAGCTTCAGCTACCTCCCCTCACAGGGCCGCCGTACTGTACATGTAGCAGGGTAGCGACACCGAAGAAGCACACACACACACACACACACACAGACAAACACACACAAACACACACAGACACACACAGACACACATCACACTCACACAGGCACACATAAAATACACACGCTCACATGAGTCCGTGAAACCTCTCTTAATTCATTCTGTGTGCTCTCCTTTGCTTTGCCCCCTTTTTTCTGTCTTTTGTGCAGAATTGGCACCTGTCCCAGAAAGAGCTTCAGCACAGCAAAGCGGTGTCTCAGGGCAAAGTGAGAAAGAAAGGGAGAGAGCTAGAGAGAGAGAGAGAGAGATACAGAGAGCAAGAGAGGGAGGGAGCGAGCAAGCGCATGGAAAGACAGAAAGCAAAGGAGGAGGGAAGCACAACACTTCCAAATGTGTCGTTGGCACTCACAAAAGGCACGTCTTTTAACTCGCAGATGTGCGCCCTGTGCTCTGAGACAGAAACTCTTCCCATCCTTAGCGGAGAGAGACAAAAGGGAGGAGAGGCGCGAGCTGCCCGGAGTTAGCCTTCAGGAGCCCGGGCCGGGAGGCCGCCGATGGGGGCACAGTCCAGGTGGCGAAACCTCCACATGCCATCATGCAGCACCACGGAAAATCACAGAGAGAAATCACCATGAAAAAAAAAACACCAACCCAAAACAAAGAGGGAAAACACAAAAAGATGAGGACGGATGTTAAGCGAAAAATATTTTTGGCGCAGAAAAGCGACGCATACGTGACAAGAACGCGAAAAAACACGCCGCAGCGCCGCCGACAACGTGCATCAGAGACGATAGCAAACACGAGCCGTGAAAAATAACCCGATGGATCTTGGCGCGCAAATGTTACGAAAATGCCCCACAAAAAGCAGCTTGTTAGCAGGTTTCTGCGGGCTGCTATGCAGAGAGTTGCAGCCAGAGGGTTAAATCCAGTTAGTAGTAAAGAAACCCTCCCTCTCTGGCATGGCCGGGCGGAGGGGAGGCCCTCTCTGTAGAAATAGCAGCAGATTTTTTTTCTCCCGCTCTCCCTCTCTTTCGCTCACTCACTTTTTTTTCTTCCTGCAGAGCCTCTGGTCTCCCCCTTGCGAGCGGCTGAGGCTGAGAGAGGGGAGAGAGGGGAGAGAACGGAGCGAGGAAGACAGGAGGCGAGAGTAGAAGAAACTGAAAAAAAGAGAAGGAGAGAGAAAGAGCGCGCGACTAGGAGAGCGGGACAGGGACAGACAGAGAGGGAGAGAGAAAGAGAGAACGAGAGAGGGAGAGAGAGAAAGAGAACGAGTGTTGAGGGCTAATGATGAAATAGGAGTGATCCGCTTCCTCATCATACGTCCCACATGGCCTTGCACTTGAGAGAGAGAGAGAGAGAGAGAGAGAGAGAGAAAGAGAAAGAGAGAGAGAGAGAGAGACGAAGAGAGAGGGAGTGGGAGGGAGTAAAGAGCAGGAGAGAGAGAGGGTGGGAGGACGGAAAGCAGCGAGGCCAGGGAGGAGGGGGGAGGGGGGAGGGGGGAGAGTGACACAGAATCCCCTCCTCCTTCCCCCCACTGCGCAGACTCAGTGCTCTCTCTCACGCCATTCTAGCACACTACACCTTCATAATCCGAGACAGAGAAAAAGAGAGAGAAAGAGAGAGAGAGAGAGAGAGAGAGAGAGAGAGAGAGAGAGAGAAACTTCCAGTGAAGCATGCGGCTGGTGCAGTTTTCAAATATGCATGGGCGCTGAGAGCAGTTGGAAGTATTAACCCTATCTCTGGACTCTGCTCACGTTCACTGGGATAGCCAGCCTGAAGAGGGTACGTGCAGAAGCACTGACTCATGGAGCACATTCACCGCCAATGTGGCCGTGGTAAACTAGAGGAGACAATCGTGCCGAAAAAAAGAAGAGCAGTCGTAGCAACATGTGGTTTGCCTTCCGTTACTCTGCCTCTCTCTCTTTCACTCTTTCTTCCTCTCTCTCTCTCTCTCTCTCTGTCTGTCGAGTTTGCCTTTCTCACTGTGTATTACTGACCCTAAGCCAGATAAGTCGAGTTCCAGTAGCCCAGCTATTTTGGCTGGAGCTCTGGCACAGTTAAACACCCGAGGCAGCGACTTTTGATTTGGATTTGACGGCCAATTCATGCAACTGAACTGGCTAGGACCATATGGTGACTGACGACAGCACAGTCAGCAGAGTCAACACAAAAATGTCAACACGTTTTCTTTTTTTCTGCCCTAAATCATTTGGCCGGATAGAGAAAGGACTGGCGGTTATTGATCAACTTCATAACACCATACATTTTTGAAAATCCTACACATCCCAGTTGGTACCTCCCACTTCCCCCTTGCATGTCAATCTCTCGGCCCCACCCACTCTAACCCCACCCCCCAGCAGTCTGCCATGATGGAGGAGAGGAGACAAATGCCAAAAGAAAGGCAGAGAAGCATTTTAATAAAAACTTCAGTATCAGTAAACCCTTGAATGAGAATACCCCCCATCTCAAACTACAGGACTATTAAGGCACAGTACTTGACCGTTCTTCAGCCATCGTGCTCGACACTACTAATTCATCTCTCTCACTCTCTCCTCCTCCTCCTCCTCCTTGTCTTTCCCTCCTTCTGTCCCCCTCTCTCTGTTTCTCTCGCTCTCTCTCACACACACTCTGTGTCTCCCGCCACCTTCCCTCTGTGACCAACATTTGGCTTTTTCCATTTGTGGCAGATTACTGTAACGCTATTGTAAAACAACTTCCTGCCTCTTTTGGCTTCAGTTCCAGAAAACCCGTGAGGCTGGGCTCGCAGCTCAAACTTTTCCCTCCCTCTCTCTCTCTCTCTCTCTCTTTCCGTCCTCAGCAAAAATATCGGGAGTTTTAAATAAAAAGAGTGAGAGGATCTAGCAAAATTTAAAATCTCTGTCTCCTCCTTCATTGGATTAATTTTGCTTCCCTTTCTCTTTTACTGTTTTCTGCAGACAAACGAAAAAAGGGGGACTGCATGCATAACAGACAAAACAGAAAAGAGGTGGGGGAAAACTTTCTTTGCTTTTAGATGCTTCTATCTCTTTCTTTTTCTCTCTCCCTCTCTTTTGCTCTCCCTCTCTCCCTCTCTCTCTCTCTCTCTCTCTCGCTTTCTCCTGCAGTGGGGTAAGAGTGGGCTACGCTGCAATGGAGTCCCTGCACAGATTGATCTAACATGGCCGCCACAGGCTGTGCTTTGGGAGTGAGTGTGCACGCCGAAAAGCTAGTGCACTCGGTCCGTGCTGCCTCTACTTCGGGCCAGCCGGTTCTGTTTGTCTCCCGGCTGATATCGGGGCTGGCCGGCACAGGAAAGTGGAGAAGATCCGGGGCCAGGCTCCATGCTCTTTGTTGTTAAGGCACTGCAGGCAGAGCAAAAACCTGAACAAAATGGCTACAAGTAAAAGAATTATAAGGACTGTGATTTTTCTGTCTTGAATTGTCTGATTCATACAATGCAAAGGGCGCACCAGCTCTGGAATGAGGAACAACCTGACCAATGAAATGCTTTGTTAAAACGTCACATCTCGCCACAGATTTTTAACCAATTACATTTTTGTTTTAGGGGGGGACTGGTTAACCATATATGCATACGTTACATCGCATACATCTGGTGCGTGTTTCTATCTGTTTTTCCGCACACTCTCCAGGGTATCTGGGATATCACAGTGAGGCTATTTCATTGTCACTGCTCTCAGATATCTTGGCTGTTTGTGCTCCGTCCGTTTTGAGTGTGTAACCTTGGAGTGTATCCTGCTATGGGGGCACTACAGAAGGTTCATCTGAGGACACGGTTTTGGTTTCGGGTGGAAAGCCAATGCCTCACAGCATGTGCCAGTAAGATGCCCCTCGCTCTCCAGGAGTGGGTCACATTAATACAAGCTCTTGTGCTCGCTATGACAGCGCTACACACAGCTTTAACGACTCCAACAAGCAAAATTTTATTATTTTATAAGCACGCCCACACACACAACGTACTATTGAACATGATTATAGAATTAAGAAGGATTTGTTTTGGTTTAAAAAAAAAAAAACATAATTCAATAATGAATACAATAGGAAGATGCAGGACAATTCATAAATATGAGAGTCAGAACATGCCTATAAGTGCGCTGTGAAATGTTTAGGTTTTATGCTTAAGAGAGCTTCTCTGCAAGAGTATTCTTTGAGTTAAGCAGAAGAGAATACATATTGCTAACTGGTACAACCATATCATTTCTAAACAGAATTTGAATCCCGTGCATAGACATAGACGATGTTTGAAAAAGAAACATGTTGTGAGAGAAATAAATTAGCCGCTCCCGAGAGGCTTGTGGTTGATAGAGAGCCCCTGTTCCCTGTCCCTATCTGTCCATATCAGTTCATTCTTATGAAAGCTCGGATAGAAAACAAAATGGATACCCTCTTCATGCCCGAGGAACATACAGCATAAGCTCCTGTCTCACTATACTCTCACTTCTAAGTATAGGCTATACTATTAAACATGCTAACCTATTACAAATAAATTGCCTTCAATATCCAGGTTTCTTTCATTTGTTCTTTGTCTCTTTCTTATTTTTTTCTAATCATAGGAAGATATTGTGAAATGCATTGAGCTGCAATATAAAATTGAATATGAAGGAGGATTTAAACGACGAGAGGAAAGTATATATATTACATTGTAATCATATATGCCTTCTAGGCTGTAAATTGTATATATTTTACTATATCTTTGTGTTCAATGTCAAAATGAAGTATGTCAT
>NC_045154.1:21654522-21727022 GCF_900700415.2 Clupea harengus
TTGTAATTTCCTGTAGTCAGTTAAGTTGACATGCGATCGCTGTGAGCGGTAGGCTCGCGTGGACCTGAAAGGCCTTCGTGGCTGCATTCCTGATTAGTTTGCTGGCCATTGAATTTCCAAAAAAATCCATATGCATGGCCATACTAATGATCAGTCTTTCAACAATCATCTCCTGTTCTGAGGTAGGGTAGGTTAAGAGGAAGCTGAATCAGGGCTGTGTGTGTGGAGGAACGCAATCTTTCATACGTTTCCTTTCCAGAAAATTCCTTTGAAGTCCTTTGGATCGAGGACAGATCTGATATGTCACTTCAAGAATGCCTAAAGGGAAATATCTGTATACTATAGTTCACATGACTATCTGAGTTCATATGGGGGTTACTGTATGTTTTTGCCACAGCAAAGATTGATCTCATAACATGCTGTACAGTATGTATGCATGTCTATGTCAGATTTGCAGCAAAGTATGACTAAAAGGTTATATATTAATTCCCACTGACTACCAATCAATCAATCAATCAATAAATCAATCAAACTTTATTTATATAGCACATTTCATACAAACCAAATTGCAATTAAAAAGTTGAGACCAGTTGAATAAGACAACAATAAAAGATGGGAAGTTAAGATAATAAAAGATAATCTAGACTTACCACATAGTAGTGCATAATATGACCGCCACATAGAGAGAGTATGAGCAAGAATGAGTGAAACTAAGAAATATATATAAAGACAGAATAATATATATGTATACATATGTGTAAATTAACCCTGTAAAGACTGACACATCCAGTTTTAGCTAGAAAAAGTGTTCATTGGACCTTTTGACAAAAAAGTGCAAAAACAAATATTGTTTATTGTTCAAACAGGAACCTTTTTACAACCTTTTTATTTCGCCTTGTTGTAGGCAACAACATATTTTCCCGACTATTAACCGCACCATATATAAACCTCACGATTTGATGTAATTTTACAAAACAAACCTGTGTATTGACCGCACCCATGTATTATCTGCAGTTTATTCACACAAGTTCATATTCACTTCATAATCAAATTAGTTCATATTACACACGCTAGCAACTACCGACTGTTAAGATGGTTTCCTAAGATAGAAATAGCTAGGATAACTGGCATGAGATGCCCTATGTTTTGAACCTCTCACGGAGGTTCGTGCTCAGGAGCAATCCGTAATTTTTCCTTGTCGAGAGCAAAAAAAAAGGTTTTTGCTTATCACAGTGTGCCCTAGTGGCCAAGTCATTGGTGATAATCCACCAGAGGGCAGAAGACTTAGTAAGAATCAGATGGCCGCTGTATTGGCAAGAACGTAATTTGTGATTGTGTCGGCTGTACACTAGAAGGGTGTGAATCAGTAACGATTTATAGTAATTTAAGTAATTTAAGTAACGAGTAATGACTGCCTGTGCATACGAAGGCTAGGATAGATGTTTTTATGGTAAATGATCATAAATACACAAAATAAGTGGTAGCGCTACTCCACAAATCTTAATAAGCTATCGTAACGGTGTTAATTATTGTCATGTGAATCCATTATTAAAGTAACAATATGTAACAATTTTACCTTAAAATAACAGCTTGAAAAAAATTGTGCCGCTACAATTACTTTTAATATGGAGAATGGCCTCTCCACCATTGCCATCGGGGGTCTGTAGGGAAAATACTGCGGTATGTAAGATTTCTGGAGCCGCCCGGTTCTTTGTGTCTGAGCATGCGCGACTAGGATCGGGTAGCGATTTCGATTCAGAGCTAGCCATCTTTCTGCTGGATTAGTTTATTTGCTGTCCTGCTTTGTCTTGTCTTGCACTTGCTTGATGTTTGACTGTGTTAGCAAAGTTGTTGACTTGCTAGTTTATCATAAACGAGGAAAGCAAATTTCAACAGGTTTTGCCTCTAGGGGAGCTCCAAGCCAAAAACTCCGTAGTGCTGCTTTAAACTGAAGTTATAGATTGTTAATCCATTATTAAACTTAGCATTTTGATTGTTTAACAGAATGGCGATGTTTGACACTGTTCGATAACTGACATAGCTACGCTAGCATAATTCACCTCCTAGAGGCCAACCTGCCCTAAATGTTTTATAATTTACATATGACAGTTGCAGCGCCCCCTATGCACAAAATAACAGGAAATTCAGAGTGTCCAAGGAATGTGATAGTGATGCAGCATGTCAAATGTTGTGAACTTTGAACCTTTGAAGTTCACCATGCTCACAAGAAAGAAACATGTTTGCACAAAAAAATGTTGTGGCCTCCTGTGCGCACCAGATATCATGTGTGCACACCTGTGCGCACTTTCTTGTGTGCACATAATACTTTCTCATAATACTTGAAAGATTGGAGCAGTAGTGCAACGGCGGTCATAATAATAAAGAATAATACAAGCAGTAAAAATAGCACAAAAATTACTTAAAACAGTAAAATGTTAATAAAATGAAATTGAATTAATACATTTAAAATGATCAACAGTAAAATGCTGATAAAACTGAATAGAATAAAATAAATAATAACGATGATAACAAATTAGATAAGTGTACATTCTAAGACCATAAAATTATAAAACCCTATATAAAAGCCAGACTGAATAGATTCGACAATGTATTGAAAATGAAACCATGCGAGAAGCTTGGTGGAGCATTTGAAATGTGACCCTGACTACGCACTGCTTTTTTGTCAGAAGCCAAAAAGGTTGGAAAGCACAAGTTTAACCTTTAACAATGTGTTGTATTTTAAAAGCTTGTTATATTATCCATTGTGTACCATCTTCATCCTAATAGTAATGGTAATTAGTTTTATACCATATATTGAAGATTCAGTCTTAGGTTTGATCAGTCAGGATTCAGGTTTATTCTTGAAGAATGGCGGCCGACCACTTGTGAGACAGAGACTGAGGATCCATCCTCCCTCACAGAACTTCACCTCAGTATATCTGATTATCCCTTGAGGGACAGTCTGTTAAATACACTGACATCTAAGGGGTGTTACCGTCTATTCAAATGGGCCATGCATGCAGGGTTCTTTGTCTCGACCTGGGGGGGGAAGGTGAGAGTCTAGTATCACACCTCACTACCCAGGTCAGCCCAAAGTATATTCACCAAGGAAAGTCCACTCATGGCTAGTTAAATCCAAATAAAAGTAACAATTGTAACTAGGTATAATATCATTGACTTATTGACTATGGCATATTCTTATGACCTATGCTGGTCCCTTCAGAACTAGTAACTAAAGCTGTCAAATAAATGTAGTGGAGTAAAAAAGTACAATATTTCCCCTCAGAAAGCAGCATAAAATTAAAATACTCAAGTAAGCTACACGCACCTCAAAACTGCACTCAAAAAATACGGCAATTAAGTAAATGTACTTAGTTACTTTCCTCCACTGATAGCAGATTATGGAAATGTTTATATAGCCCCAGCCAATATCATGAAATACGCTATTTACTTTGTAAAATTAGTCACAGATGATTTCTTCAGCTTTTTCTGTTGTTTGGCCAATAATTTGTAAACGTCATACTTCCTTAACATTGCCAAAAGATTATCAGTTGAGTCTAATCATCAGCAGGTCATGTAAAAGATAAAAACATGGGGTAAAATTAAGAGTATGGCCATTTTTAGAAGCAGACCCAAATCTGATGAAAGTGGTATTGATAACTGACTATCTGGAAGCATTATTGAATAATTCCCAGGTGAAAAGCTTTCAAAAGGCTCATTTAAATGCTATTGGCTATTGTTGTACCTGTTAGTCCCCACACACTACATTTCAATATAGTCCGTTTGACCCTCACTGATCAGATCTTGAAAGAGACTGAATAATTACGAACATCCACATACGGTTGTGTGTATTTAATGAAATTTTGAATGTGCCATTGGGCACAGATGTTGGTAGCATGCCAAGAGGTTGGAGCCCAAACAAAAATCAAAACAGGTTGTGCATGATTTTGTGCCCCGAGCATATTTTCTGCAGTGTAAAAGCTCCAAACATAAAATGCTAATTCCAGTGCAGTCCCACGTTCTTTTGATATTCTTTATGTAACTGTGTGATAGTTCTGAACAGTTTGGACTGGCCTCTCATGACATGGTAAAGCACAACCAAGCTTTTCCAAAGAGTTTAACAATACTGTACAAAACTTGTCCATACCTATTAACAGCTGTTAGTAGGTGATGTGTCGTTAAAAATACTGTTAAAAAAAACGCTTGCGAATGTCAAGGTCACACAACATGTTTGGGGTCCCATAAATTGGGCAGAGGAGGGTGGCTGAACTATGTCAGAAGTTTTATCTCAGAGGTGAGCTCTGGACAGATGAGACTACAGACGACAGCTTGAGTTGTGTCCTTATTTGAGGTCAGAATTCCAGTGCATTGTAACACCTCAGACACAGAAAGAGATACAGACTTGGTACTATTTTCTCTTCTCACAAATGCTTTGTTATTTTATAAGGGGACATACTGGGTCAGATGTAAACAAAAAAAACACACACACATAATAGGCCTACTAGTTAATAGTCATTTGTAGTGAAAACAGTATTACATGACTATCATATTTGTAGTCTACTTGTCAAAGTCAAAGTCAAAGTCAAAGTGTTTATTATCGCATACACCAAATTTCTTCAGCGCAGCGAAAGTCTTATGACTTGGCAGCCAACATCTACGCAGTAGACGGCATACAACAGGTAACACAAATAACATATACCAAAATAACATATACCAGAAATAACATAGAACATATAACATGTAACATATAACATATAACATATAACATATAACAAGTAACAACAGTTTAAAATACAAGAAGGGTATCATCTATCATATATATATCATATATCATTGTCAAATGTATCCTTCTTGTACTCCCAGGATAGAAACAAGTGAGGACATTGTAGGTAAGCCTAATGTTTATTGGCAATTGTTATACACGGACCACATTTGCATCAGCATTAGCCATACTTCTCCACCCTCAAACGAGGAGTTGTTTGTGTGTCTGTGACCTATTTTGAGGATAACTCTGTAAGGATGAGCCAGCAATCTGCCAACTGTCCCTGTGCCCTTTTTGTTTTCCCTTAAGCTGGATGTGTCTTAACAAGATTCTTGCTCAACCCAGTGACACTTTGACATAAACTATTTGCTAACACCACCAGACAGGAGATGGAGATCTAGGCCATTTGGGTTTGCTGCAGATGCATATGCTTAATCCTCGAGTATGCACTGAAATAGAGAGATATGTGACCCCCACCCTCTTCTCTAACTTATCTTTTGCTTATGGGCCTTTTAGACTACAGGTCTTTTCAGTCGCTGACTGTAAAGTGTCAGACAAAGGCAGTTGGGAAAAACCAGTGGGTGATTCCATGAGAACAAGTTGTGTAGTGTGAATTGAACTATGAAGTCGGATATAATTGCAGACTGGTTTGATTTCCAAACCTGTTGGCGACTGCAGTTGTTTAGTCCAAATTGCGTTGCAATCAGTTGTGGTTCAAAGCAACAGAAGAAATATGGTGGTCGTCTTTTAGCTGAACATTCAAATTGGGTAGGCTGTCTGTTCAGTGAAGTGCTTGAGCTAATTCAAAGCCGTTCAAACTTAATTAATAACCTCTGACAAAACCTTCTCTTATATTTCAGGATGACCTAAATAAATACAGTGCTGGCAAAAAATACTATCTAGCTTGCTGGCAGTTAACAGGATATCTGTTAAGCTATGTTATCAATAGCAGTAGTAGATGCAATAGCAAATTTGGGCAATGTATATCAGAACTGAAGAAATTTGTAACATACCTAGCTAGCTATTTATCTACTGAATTAGCCAGCGTATCTAGTTACGTAAGGATGCTTCGACAGAACGGCTGTGTTCGAAAACTCTTAAAATACGTCCTTCCTTCCTTCCTTCTCTTATAGTTAGGAAGGAAGGACTGTTCAAAAACTCTTGATCTTTCTCTTCCGGTTTTATAAGATACCTTGAAATTGTTGCGTAACGGTCATTTTTCAAGAGAGCATCGATGCAGCCTTGATGCTGCCTATTACCCATAAATCTGTGCGCCAGCTCCCTAACCAAAGACACATTTTTAAAAAGATGGCTGATGAAATCGTCGAAGTCCCACAAAAGTATTCACCGATGTAAGTTTCTTTGCTTTTTTTTTGCTTTTTTTTTTTTTAAAGTTACCGAGAATTAAACAGTGTACTATGTAATTATGCCATGATTGATTAACAAAAATAGTCTGATTTTGTTAGCGAGGTATCCGTTAGCCAGGTCGCTAACAGTAGCTGTCAGCTAGCAAATAAGCACACACAGCGTGATGACGTCACATGTTGCCGTACATGCCATCTTAATAGACTGTTCGAAATCAACGGTTTTTGAGATACCTTCCACCGAAAGGACGTGTCTCGTCAGACACCTGTCCAACAAGAGATCAAGGATCAAGACAGCTATCTAAGTTTTCGAACATAGCCAACAAGCATTTTCGGTTGTGCAGCATATCGACTTCCCAGGACTGTCCCCAACAGAAATATAGCGCAAGATTCCCAGTCGCAGTAGTCACTCAAGTCATATATCCTCGTCATAGACAGTCATATAGTATTAAGTGCCTGCGACCAGAACTTTACTGTCTGCAGCTATAAAGTTGTGTACTCTGAAAAGCTTATTAACTAACTATACCAAAGAAACCACACTTTCCAATAGATAAACTCTTCATAAAATGTGTCCTTTCTATAAGCTTACATATGTCTTACACTCAGCCATTGCACTGCTGTTTTAACCATCACAGCAGGAGAATTAGGTAGAGATGAAACCAATTCATAAAAACAGGCCTAAAATAAGCACCCTAATGGTCACTCACTGCCAAACTCTACTTGAGCTGCAGTCAGAGTTTCCTGTCGCTGCCTGGCCTAGTGTGAGCCACAGTGTGTGTCTGTGTGTGTGTGTGTGTGTGCATGTGACACCTGGAGTTTGCCTCAAATAACCTCAGCTTTGCTTCTCCCGAAGGAATCTCCCTGCTCTGTTGGAGTAATATTTTTCCCCTAATCTGAGGGTGCTGAGGCCTCCATGTGTGGCTCAGCTCACTTGGCACCAGAAACTGCCACTCTCAACGTCAGATAAAAGTAAAAAAAAAAAAAAGAACTCCTGACACCTGTGGATTAACATAGTGTGATTAGTTTAACTGAGAAATCATTCTGTGGGACAATTTTAAGTCATCCAAAGACTGTCCAAAGAGGCCAACTCAAGACCGTTTATAATAAATAACATAACAAAATAATAATGAATGGAAGAGCATGTGCTTCGTGAGACTCCATAACCCATAATTCTATGATCTTTGACGTTAATATTGTGTTATACTTGGCTTTATGTTTCATCTGCAAAAAAACGCACATTTACTGTAGCAGCTTAAGTCACTGCATGAACTCAGAAAGGCTGAGGCTACATTGACCTTAAAACAGTAAAAGTGCATGAATACATTATTCATTACGAAACAACTTGTGATTGCCTGCAGCCGAAACCACAGTTATCAACACAGTGACATGGATTTGACGCTTCCAATCCAGGTTTGATGTTTCTTGTCCACCTTTGTGAAGACAGTTCAGGACTTGCGCAATAGTGGTGCTGAGAGTGAATACGTACAGTATTGTGCACATGTTGTCGCACATGTGGAAATGCTTTTGCCGGAGGATAACTGAGAGGTGTTATCCAACCACGAGGGAGTTCACTGGAATGTTGATGTGAGTCTCTCACCTCTGCCCTTGTGTGAAACATTTCATACCCTGAGGTCTCTCCCCACAGGTGAGGGCACGATCCAGGCACAGGTGAGAAGATGGTCCAGTTGACATCAAACTACTTAAAAATTTTTTTTGTTATGATCATCATGGTTATAACAATGTGTTAAAGGTTCAAATAGTTTTTATTTCCCATTTCTGGAGGAACAGTGGCTTCTTCAGGTAGAGTGGTCTCTTACATCCAAAGTATGCCATTACTTGGGTGCATTATAAAATACTCTGTTAACCTACAACAGGAATAGACTGTAAACTATGAGACGTTATTATCTCTGATGTGCTTGATTGTTCCAACACATAAAAATAATACATCTAGACAAAGGCAGGAAACGGTTCTGAATTTGGGAACAAAAGTGGTTTGAATAATTAACCATTTAGTTGACCCCAATGACGACTTGTATGATTAAAAGCAAATTCAATCAGTGAGGTCACTGCTAAAGTGATAGGTCTTCTCCCTGGAAAAATGCCCAAACCAAGAAAGGTTCATCGTAAGAGACTTGCGTGTACAAGGCAGGAGAATGCATGTCATTTGTGGTCAGTCCTATAGGGTATTTAATTCAAAAAGGAAAAAAAAGAAAATAATCATTAGGAGTATGTTAATGACATTTTAGATAAACTTCTCAATATGTCTCTAATTTTAGGATAGCTGTACAATACAGTATAGGCATGTATTTAGTTTCAAATCAAGGCATGACTTGCATTAGTGTGTTTGATTAGCTGGTGCACTTTATAACGTGGATGCAATTATTTAAGTTCATGTTCTGCCAAGAATCATGCTTTGTACACAGTAAATGTCATTTATACTGAGCATGTTCTGTGTCCATCTGTGAAGTGGATGGGTGAAAACACAGAATATGTTAGAACTTTCGGAAAACTCTTGAGCAAAAGCGTAAAGGGGAGTTCCTAAAAGAATAACGGCTTGATTTGAAATTATATTTGACTTACGAATGTATGTGCTTGCGATGCAAACGGAGCACAACGTACAACTTTGATCACGCTACCTTTGAACCCTGAGGAGACTTTGGTGCGTGGCTGCCTGCCGGAATCGTGTGTCAGGATCTGTGTCCCACTACATCACCATCTTCCTCTCGGAGAGGAGACAGAGGGTGGATTGGAGGAGAAATGGTTTTTGACCCCTGAAGGGTTCAGGCAATCAGAGAGAGCGCCTCCTTGCACCTGCACCCATCACCCCCTCCCCTTACTCACACACACACACACACACACACACACTCACACACACACAGACTCACACACACACACAGAGACTCACACTCACACACACACAGACTCACAGACACACACACTCACACACACACACACACATTCACAACCTCTTTCTCATTTGCCTCTGCAATCTAGTAGAGCAGAGCCCAGTTGTCAGGCAGCGTTAATGGACAAATTAATGATATGCATGTGTTCAGAGCCATGTCAGCCTGTTCCATCTCTCCCTCTCCCTCTCCTGCCCTGACCTGCCCTGCCCCAGCACCAGAGAGTCTGGCCACCCCACTGATTAGGAGGAAAAGGACCAGGCAGCTGACTGGGAAGCTCCGGAGATGAAGAAGTAGGCACATATATGTGCATAGGAAAGCTATACAAAAGTATCAATTATCCATAAAGCAGTTAAAAAAAACATTCATTAAGGGTTGTGAAGTATAAATAATGCCTCATAATGATTGATGTAAATCTATGTATTTATACATTATGTAACTATTTATATATTGTAATGACTGCAGTCATAAAGCATTATGATGTTATAGTATAAGCCCTTGCAGCTTGAAGTATCAGAATGTGTAATGAAGTTTCTTTTACCTCTTGATAATGACATTGATGACAAGCTTTCATAATAATAGTGTAGGGTTTATACTATATCATGACGCTTTATGAGTGCAGTCATGTCCATTTATATATAGTTATACAGTCTTTATGAATCATTTTGAATACCTTATATACATTCAGAAATTTGTTTATAATGCCTAATGGATACTAGGATTGAGTCAAGTGTTACTGGTTCTTGTTTTTGAGCTGATTTGCATATGTCAGACTTTATATCTGTGCATAACTTTGTGTTTTTTTAATTAGGGGGATCACAGGGACCATCAGAGTCGATACATTCTTTTTCACGGACACCATCGTTTGGTGTGGAACATATATTATACACAAGGTCATTTGTCATTTACAGTAAAGGTTGCTGCACCAGTTAATCACATTAGCCTGTGCCTCCAGGTACTTTATGAGCTATGATATGAAATTATGCGACGATATGACATTATGATATGAAAGACATTAGAATGTGTGGGAGGTTATATAATTTGCATATACTGTATGTATACAACATAAACCCACGGAACAGCAGACTGATGGTCTGTTTTAACACTACATACCTTAACCCCAAGTCGAACCCTAACCCCAGTACAAAAACAAAGTTATAGTGTATTGTTGCTCCAATACAAATGCTCTGCTATATAAATAATTTAATTGAATTTAATTGAATTCTTCCCTGTTAAATGTTTTATATTCTAAATATTGGAGTAAACATGAAAATGCACAATACATAATATATAACAGTAAAAAAGCTGTAAACTCATGTTTAAACATTTAATGAATAAGAACAGAATATTATATGATCAGTGGTAAAGTTCATAAAGTTGACACCTACAATATTAACAACGACTGTTAAATGTCATGCAGAAACTGAAATTCTTCCTTGTTCAAAGGAGAAAACGAATAAGATGGCGGACCAGATAGAGGACAATCAGAACCGCGGCACTGGTTGTCTTTGCTTTGGAGGTCTTGAGGACGCCAGGTCCTTGCCTTTGTGGTGCACACTTGTTATGAGGCAGAGCCCTCTTGTGGAAGACTTTTATTCTGCTTCCTATGATGTACAGGTCGCAATAAATGTGCCAATACTTATTGAAAAAACTGAATGCACACTCACATATAATGGGAAGAGATGGTTTGATTATGGCTAGTTTTCGGCAGTGGGTGTTCAGTTGAATGGTGGTGAGTTTGTATGTCAATATGTGGCAGTGATTCTCTGTGTGTGTGTGTGTGTGTGTGTGTGTGTGTGTGTGTGTGTGTGTGTGTGTGTGTGTGTGTGTGTGTGTGTGTGTGTGTGTGTGTGTGTGTGTGTGTGTGTGTGTCTGAGAGAGAGATAGAGAAAGAGAATGTGACTGTGTTTGTGTGATTGTAAGCTCATCTGATAACAGACACATACATGGTCTTAGAGGGTAAGATTGATCTAAACGCATAGTAACACTCTACTCACTGTGAGGTTGGTGAGTCACTTTAGGCTTCTTGCGCTGTTCCACAAGCTCTGTCGCCACCTGCTGGATGGTCTCTTGAACTCCTCTCTGTGAGGGCTGCTACTTTTTCAGTTTGTCTCAGCCTTGGTGGCATCAACAAGCCCCTCAAACAATAGAAACCGTAATCCCATGAGAATATGTGAATTCAAAACAGAGCAATGAAATATGTGTTCATCTTTTAGTTGAATTGATTTAATAGCATTTTATTTGAGGCCCACACATACTTGCCTCACAAAAATTGCCAGATGTTCAGAAACTCATACTAATAGCCATACTATTGTACATTACATTTCCGTCAGTGGCCATTTAATCCTCATCCATATATCTGTGAGAAATTCTGACTGTAGGGATTGAATTACTGTCTTACCAATGATCTTTCCTTCATGGAACACTTATAATTACTCTAAATGACTCTCCCTTTCAATGATAGCCTCCAGTAGCTCAGTCCATTTGGGAACTGTAATGTCATGGTTTTGAGGCCCTGCTACGATAAAAGAAATTTAATTTTATTGCCCTGTTCATTTATGGGTGACTGATGGACGTCACTGTCAGCAGTACTATCTGCAAGTTCCTCTGAGTCCAGTTTTGCAGAGGTGCGGTACAAAATCGGAAGAAATTCCAGTAAGCGCAATTGACGGCTTTCCTTTCCTTGACGGGAAAGTGCTCGATGGGGACCAAGATTACGACCTCTGTAAACCACTGGTCAATGGAAATGTTCTGATCCCTTCCTAGCCAGCCACTCCCAAGTGTAACATTGGCCTCGACAGTGGTAGAAGTGGCCGAATTGACCAAAAACAAATAAATCCTGTGAAAAAGAGAAACCTCTTCAACAGAACAGAACGTGGCATGTCTGAAACTAAGCGTTCATCCCTGCCCTTTTCTAAAAATGCAGCTCTGGGTGGAAAGGACATCCCAAACAGACGTTGTAACACGTGAAATGCACATCATAACATCTCACACGGCCATGCAAGCACTGAAGCTCTGTCAAGGTCAAGAGAGTCTGGTACGCATGCAACACTCTACTCTCTCTTTGAGGTCTTTTACCGTAAATGAGAAACAGTGTATTCATAGGGGCTTTCCAGAACTTCAGCTAGTAGTCATTGGTCTATTGTGAAATTCACAGCTTCTCTTGTCTCCAGTCGAGACTGCAGCCGAGTCTGGTGATGACTTTTTACAACAGGAGTGTGACGGCCTCTGTCTGATGGCTTAAAAACACGCAGCGGCAATGCGCGAGTACAAAGGGAGGCCCAGTAAACATTTTTCGAGTCAACTCATCCACCGCAGTAAAGTAGAACCAAATGAGTGTGCGCTTCCATATGAAAAACAGCAGTTTATTGTCCTGTTACGCTATGACTGAAAATGTCATTGTCATCCCCATCGCCACTGAGGTCATGTTTCCAGGCGCGCCTTGAAGATGGCTCCCTCCGCGCCACAAGCTGTTGTCACTTAGGCCGCACGGCAGACGGAGGAAAGAAGAGATGGAAGAGATGGAGGGGAAGAGAAGAAAAGCTGCAAGGAAAGTGTTTTCATCAGCCGACCACATGAGAGAGGAACTGCTCTCAGCCCTCAACTCCAAGGACCCCCGAGAATCCTGTGAGCTTCGGTTTTTGCTGGCATGCTGTCTCCTCTCCCTTCCTCCAACCATCACCCCCCTCCCCCCCACCACCCCAACCCCGAATGCCCACAGCCCTTCCAGCCCGGCTGAGCTACACTGGGGACAACAGTGACAAAGATCAGGCCTCCTCGCTGGCTCCGCGCACCCCTGCTCCGTCACCCCTAAGTCCTCCTCGAGCCGCTGAGGTTCCCGTCATGTCAAGCACGCGGGGCCGAGGATGAGCCAGGAGGTGCGCAGACAGACCGCAGGCATCCAAACTTGTTTCAGCTGAAATTACAACCGGTTCTCAGGGAAAGTGAGCCCCACTGTGATGCTCCATTTACACATAACAGAGGCCTTTTTTTTTCTTTCTGTCAGCGCACAAACACAGTTTGGAGAGAAAGCATGTGCTCGTGAACCAACATGTGTGTGTGCGGCTAGCCAATCTTACCGATGTTCTGCAAGAACGCGCCGCGAGTAGGGAGATTTGCTTGTATGTTTACAAACTCCCACACCCTACTGCACATGACTGAGAGGAGCAATGCTCAACAGATGGTTGCTCTGCTGTGAGCAGGGACCACAGAAAGAGCAGTTGAACTGACAAGAGGCATTGCATGAAATGTAAGATGTGCAGAGCGTCTGACATCCCCATCCTGAGCTGATGGCTCTGTGTGGATCCAGAGCGGAACCACCACTGCGAGGCCTGCAACATTTAAACAGGCCTTTGTGTGCAAGGCCCCGTTCAGGGAGTCTCCCGCAGACAAAACAAAGAGGACCTGTGTTTGACATCTAGTGCTCTGCCAAACCTAAGGCCAGCTTACAAAAGAGGACATGACGAAGGCACTCTGGACACTGCTGTGCTGACACAACATCATCTCGATGAGAGCGTAATTATTGTATTGATTCGGATTTTTTCTTTTAGGTAAACAAATCACACATCACAAATAATATTGTGGACATGAGTTTACATGTTTAATTTGACAGATTTGAAGTGTTGGACAACATTAACTAGGCCTTATCGTGTTACTATAGAGACTTTGTCTTGGTTGTTAATGTCTCTCATACGTTGCTTAGATTTAATTTGCAGACTGCTGAGAAACCAGCCAAGTCATCAACTAATTTGAGTGAAGGGTGAAAAAACAACCAAAACAAAAAAACGGCAGATCTTGATATTGATATCCTCACTTTGATGTTTTGGTTATATATATAAGGAACTTGCAAGGATGCCAGACAGAAAGCCACAAGTTTGTATTTTTTCTGTAACAGTGCCATGTTGGAGCCGAGGGCTGAACTTACCTTGTCAAATGTCAGGGGCGAATAGTGAGGTTTAGAGAGAAACAGAAGAGATGAATGGGAAAGAGATATTTCCTGATGGATTACAGGCCCTCTTCCTGTCCAAAGGCAATTGCAGCCATGTTTGAGGGGCCTTCTCAGTTCTCCCTTGCTCCCCCGTTCTGATCTCTGTGCTCTGTGCTGCGTCTCACTTCCTTTTTCTATCACAGGGGATGGACATCTAAGCATGTCACTTCAACTGTGGCTGTGATAAGTACAAAATCTGTCCGTTGCTGACAGGTGAAGTATAAATTACAAAGTGTCACAATCACAAATTGTTTGCTCGTTGCTAATAATGCCCGTGACATTCCTCTATGTAGTGTTGTTGTTCTGATGCTTTCACCTAGAGAGGTTCTTAAGAGTGCCAAAGTGGACTGGGACGGGAAACAGGGCCTATTTGAACTGAGCGGCGAGCAAACACAGACTCTGAGCTTGCCATTGTGTGGGAGAAAAAGCAGAACACACACAGCAAACACCTCCAGTTGTGTGTCTCTCTCTCTCTCTGTGTGTGTGTGTGTGTGTGTGTGTGTGTGTGTGTGTGTGTGTGTGTGTGTGGTGTGTGTGGTGTGTGTGTGTGTGTTTATGTACACAGTGTGATAAACGGTGAAATAAAATTATGTAACAATATGTCCATGTGTCTGTGTGTGTAAGACAAAAATAATGCAAAAGTAGGGTGTATGAATGAAATAGTGTTGGTGTGTGTGTGTGTGTCTCGGTGTGCGTGTGTATGTGTCTCTCTGTGTGTGTGTGTGTGTGTGTGTGTGTGTGTGTGTGTGTGTGTGTGTGTGTGTGTGTGTGTGTGTGTGTGTGAGCATTGTTTCTGAGTACCTGCAAACACAGGACCACTCCTTCAATAAATGAACTCTATTCAGTTTTGATGCAAATGTAAACTAAGCCTGAAAGGGCCACCATACTTGTGATGTTCCTAAAAGGATCTGTGCAGGAACAAAGTTAAACCTCACTTCAAAAAATTCCAAGTACTTGACCTTCAAAGGAAAATAACCACAACATATTAATGCTCTCCTCATAATGGAAAACTACTGCAGTTTTGGAAATAGTCTGTCATAGTGAATATGTTAGCATTGTGATTTACGTATTTGATTCTAATAATTACCTACGTCTGGTTTCTTATAAGGTATAAGCCATGTCATATTTTACGGTTTATATAAATTCCATTTACAGACGTGTAAATAAATCTGCTTTATGTTTTGTTTTTGTAGGCCGAATTCACTTATATGTATGTTGATGGATTTTTGCTCTGCCTGCCACAATCGTGGATGAACTGGACCTGGTCCATGGAAAACATGCAAACATATCGAACATAACCTTATTGCGCCACGCTTCAAACCGCATATCTGCACCCTTAACACAAACACTCATTTGTAAAAAAATAATCCTGCCCCTTCGCTCCATCTGAAAAGGCCTGTTCATACGAAATCAATTTGACCATTTAAGATACCAAAACAGGGGGGTTCAGGAGAGGGAAGCTTCTCCAAGAACCACAGGGAGTGTTATATATACAGACAGAGAACAATACAGGTCTATTCTCAAATGAAAAGAATTGTAACTGGTAAAACAAAAATAAGCACAGCTGAAATGGCCATTTAGTGCAGCTACTTGGATTCGAAAAATTAAATATCTTCATCGTAAAAAAACCCCCCATTGTTACAGATATTTACACACCTTTGCATGCAGAGGACCTGAGCTGTGAAGGACACTGGTGCGTTTTCTAGATGATGCTTACTGTACGTTATTTAAACATACATAATATAATTAGTCTGGAAAAAAGTACCACATTTCTTTTGAAGCCTTGTTTTGAGGAAAACATACTGTGTTGATGTGCCATTTGAATGACTTTGTTAATTCTTTGTTGAGTCTAAGGGTATAGTACATGTAATTGAGCATTTTCTTTTTCACTTTTTTGGGATAAGGTCAAATAACCTAAGGAGGACAGCAACAGCCAAGCATTAGCAGAGGTCACTGCATTGAATAGCCCCCCCCCCCTCCCCAACCAGTGCAAATGCATCAGGATTTAAACCGAGTTTGTAGTTTGTGTGCGGTGCGTCTGTCAACAGACCAGAACCCCTGCACCTCAGTGGTCCGACATCCAATACCTTGCTGTAACACAGACATGAAGAGTCTTATCATGCGCCCTCCAAGGAAACTTCATCACTCTTGCCTTTAGTCTCCTGCTATGTGTCACACACCACACAGCAGAGACATTTGGAAAAGGCTCCACTGTCAAGATCCCACCAGAACCCCCCATACGACTGGTACATGCACGAGTTTGACAGCCCCAAACAAGCCCCAAACACATAGATAAAGCGGTGGCTCTACGACTGGACTGGTAGAGTTCACGACTGGATCGTATTTACCCCAAAGTGTTGATGTATTTGAAGGAACTTGGCATCATGTCACCAGCCTTGTCAAAACGGGGTAAATTGATACAGACGTTCAGGGTTGTCCCTGAGGTTGCCTAATCAGAAAAACACATTTGATGGATTGGCTGAGGTCCCTGGTGCTAAGTGAGCCCCATTGAAAATAGCAACATTGCAAATTAGCGTTTGAAGGTTTAACATGAGCAAAACACTGCTCACTTTGACTTTTATTAAATCTTTATCCAAGCACTCAATGTGGCATTCAGCTTTGGCAGAGATGAGAACCTCAGAAAACCTGCTTTCCATTGAAAAGACATGGTAAAGCATTTTGACGCACACTAATCAGCCAGTCAAGCAGAGGTTGTTCTGGAAGGACTAGCTGGCATATCTTCCAGTCATCCACACGGGCCTCAGTCCTGCATGTTATATCAGTGGATGTGATTAGACATGAATTAGCCAGATTCACCATGCACAGATGTGTATGACCAACAGATAAGCCCCCAAAATCATGCAGGTCACATTAAGGACATATCTTGGTTTGCTCAGCTTAAGATCCAGAAATAAACCATCTAAACTTGCCAATTTTCTGTTTTGAATGTTAGTTCCTTTTAAATGCACCAGCTTTGTGTGTCAGGACTTCCACCTGAGTGGAGTCCTACCTCTGTCTGTGTTCCCGGTTTTCTGTCTGTTTCTCTTGTGTGCGTACATGTGGTGTTGTTTTGGTTTTGTTTTGCCATGTGGTTTTGTTTGTGTTTTGTAGTACAGCCATGTGTTTTTGTTTTGTTTTCCATCTGCTTCTGACCCCGCCTCTCACCTGTGGTGTTCTACTTCCTGGCATTGTTAGTTTGCCGTCACTTTCTGTACCCACCTGTTCCTCAGTGTGTCTGTATGACTCTGTCTATTGAAACCCTGGCTTGTCGGTTTGTTTCTGTGTGCCGGCTTAGCCATATTTCAGTTGTTGCCTTCCGTGTTTGACTTCTGCCTGTTTCTATTTTCCTCTTTGTATTTTTAATCTTCTGCCTCCTGTTTTGTGTATTATGGTCCTCTCTCTCTGAAATCCTGTCCCTGTGTTTTAGGCATTCATATGGTATTTTATAGTGTGAGGGGTAAAGCTTAAATGCAATACACATACTGTATGTCATATAGGGCCAAACAAACATCTGATTTTTTTTTAATGAAATTGTACACCTGTTTGTATTTTACTTTCCATTCGTGAAAGTTCACTTTCAATACAAGCACAATTTCACTCCAGGCAAGTGCTAAAGTTTGGAGAAAATCCTAATGACTCCCGCACAAACCCACTTGGTAGGGGTGGAAGGGGGTGGTTTGGGTTGAATGTGTCGGTGCAGATAGCCAAGGGCTGTGTGTAGATGTGGCAAGCCCAGACGCCGCTCCATGGTTTGGCATGCTGGATAAATCCATTTCCTTGGACTGGGTGCACTGCTCTTTCCAGCTGAAAAGGCTCCCACACAAACAAGAGGATGCCCAGTGGGTTTTCTTATTTAGCCTTTGGTCAAGAGCACTTAATAATATTTTAAAAGACAGTGGGACGTTTCTTCAGTCCGTGGCCAAAAAAAAGGGGGTCTTCACTCTGCTTTCACCCACCAGCCTGAAGAAAATGGAGGAGAAAAGAAGCAGACACACTTATGCAATTTTGAATAGAGTTACCAACCACTGCATGAAAAGGTAGACCCCAGGAGAGAGTCACAAGGTTTAGTATTCAAGCAGTCTTCAGTAAAAGTGTGACGTTATATGTCATTTCTAGAGGCCATTGACCATGAAAGTGATTGAAACTGTACAAAAGTGTACTAGAGTAATAACAACATGCAATGCTAATAATTTAATTGATATTCCACAATACATTATTAGAAAAATCCATATAAGGTTATGAAAGAAACAATGGTAGGATCTTTGTAGATTCAGAAGAATGCTTAAGCCAACGGCACCTTAACATTACTGCAGACTACTTGCAACCTCCAACCTTGAACTATACGACCTTCAACAACATACTTAACCCATCAAACACAGCTGTGTAGGAACTCACTATGTATCACTTGGTTGCTATCATTCTCTAACTATCACCAGTCTGATATGTAGGATGTGACAAAATATTACATGAATCCTACGGACGTCCACGTCCAAAAAAGCTGCCCAGTCAATGGGCAAAGCTAGAGTATATTATTGGCTTGCTAATTGCTACAATAACAGCTACAACAAACCAGAGGGCCACAATACTATTATGAGAAGGTCCTACAGTATGTTGGTCTAGATAGTTGCTAGCTAGATAGTAATGAAATACATATAGGCTTAATCAATGAAGAGGATGAAAATATAACTGTAGCTAAATCTAAAACCTCATACTAGGAACTAGAAGTATCATGAGTCTTCAAACAAGTGTCAAAGGACTTGATTTGAGGTAGGGGAGAACGGGGTTGGTTGTCTCACGGGTTGGTTGTCAGACTCATTATATCTCGCCACCAGAAAGCGCTGTCTCCAGAATTTTGGTATGGAAATTTCCAGAATTCGGATCAGTGCTCACCTACATAGTGTTCTCTGGAGTAAGACAGCTGAACTTGAGTTGAGAGGACTTTTTGTGTTTTTCATGTAAAATTGAAAATATTCAGCTCCTCAGTATTTTTCTTCAAGGCTTTTACACAATGGGTTTATAACAAAACAATTGTTACCCTTAAAAAGTGTGATGGGAAAGCTATAGTTTAGATTGTTGTTAGCTAGCTAACTAGTTGTTAGATGGTTGTTAGCCTTGATCCTAGCAAGAAATTCCAGTTGGGGTTGGTTGTCACGTTCTCTTTGGGGTTGGTTGTCACATGGGTTATTTGTTTAGTTCTTCATGTTATTATATAGGCTGGCCTAAAGATGTGTTTCCTGTTCAGGTTCCTTGCTCATTTTGTGTTAAGATGTGTTGGGTTATGTATTTGTCAACTTTTCAATGCAATTAAACTTTCAAATTTAGTTCTACCTTCTTGTCTTCTTTTTAAGATTTTCTCCATTAAAATAACATTGTGACAAACAACCCCATAGTGTGTGACACCCATGCCCGTGATGGGGTTGGTTGTCACAATGTGTCAGAGTGTCTTTGTTAGTTAATTACCTCTTTGTTACAATAAGTTGGAAAATGAGAGGGATTAAGCTTCAATTTAATGTAGGAATGACTATTGAAAGATGTTTTGATGATGAGCAATTCACACTAGAGTAAAAAGTGTGACCACCAACCCCGTTCTCCCCTAATGCACAAAAAAAAATCCCTTTTTTCCCTGTCAACCCTGTCTCTACCAACTGATGCAAGTATGCCCACTCTCTCTCTAGCAAGGATGCATCGTAAGGTTTACTGTTTGCCACAAGATTCCAGCTGACTTAAGTTACTCCCCGACATATAGTGGTAAATATCGGGCCACTTTATGCTTCCTCACGTTTTCCTCCCTGGGTGAATCCTTCTAATATCCACATATGCACAGCTAGAGTCCGGATGTCCCTTCCCTCAACTTTCCATTTTGAATACCCTACTCACTGGTCAAAGCAGTCCCAATATCTGAGCCTGTGCATATTCTGCCACCCTTGCCCTGTCATAGTACATTGTCACCATTTCAAGAGCTGGGGTTGTCATTGTTCCATCTAAAAAGACATCTAATCATCTGCTCTTATTCATTTAAAGATACACATAGTAAGGTGTATCAATGATGTATTTCCAATTTTGTTGACAGGACAAGCTACGGAAGACCCTGACAAATCTTGGCTACGGAAGACCCTGACAAATCTTGGATCTTAGCTCCGTCTTTTAACTTTACTCAGTCAGAACTTGTTACATGTTTGGTACCACTCCCAACTCATGGGATACTTGTGGCATATAAGAACCTCCTGAGGGTTAGCCCCCGCTAGACTCAAGCAGTTTGTTGTCGCAGGTAAAATCCAATTGGTTGAGTCCGAATAGTTTTTAACCAAATTGTTCAATTGATGAAATAGTCAATTTGATTAATTTCCAATTTGCTGGTAACTGAGGTAGTATAACTAAGGTAAACTACTCAACCCATCCAAGAGGAGGTGGGTCATCTTTAGGAATGTCATAAATTAGATATATATGATAGATATATTGATTATCGATTGGCAAATGACATCTCAATATGTTTTTGAGGCATTGTGTATTGAAATTAGCTGCATTTAACCTAGACACCTGATATGTGTGTTTTCCAAATAATTCAGCTGATCTTCTTTTTAATCTGGAATAATAGCTCTCGGAGACCACAAGGGGGGGTGATATAAGATGTAGGCCTTTCATAGTTATTAATTTACCTTGCTCACCTCTCTCGACCCTACTTTTATGTTGCTAGTCAATGTTTTTATGCGAGTAAACTAAGCTAATGTTATGGCAAATAAACACATTGGAGAGTTTTGGGGAAGGGGCAAAATTTGTTTGGAGAAATATACAGCCGCTGAACAAGGTGGATAGTCCCTTTTTCCGAAACATGCTAGAGGAAATTAAACCTGAGTATAAGGTAGGCTACCCCGTCACTCGCACTTCACTAAAGTTGTGCTGAGAAATATGTATGAACATACCAGTGGCGTGGGGCCAAGCCCTTCCAAGCCTTCTGAGAAGGGGTGACAAAAATGTAAAACATAATAAAACTGTCAAAATGATATCCGTTATATAAAACACCGTTATTCAATCAGACTAAGCCATGTTCCATTGTCTACTAGGGACACTTAGCGATCAAAATTGGTCCAGTATTGAGTTAGAACGCTAGAATTAGCAAGCATCTGCATCAAAGTAAACCGTTTGTTTTTGCCACTGACAGGCTCATAAGTGTTATTAGAAGTGTCTGATAACATGGAAGGGATCCCTACAGAGACACACCTGCCTGTTTACCACAGTAACTGTAAAGACTGTATGTACCGTCAGTGTTTTATGAGTCTCTCTCTGATGCAGCAAACCATTCAGTGCCTGTTGTCACCTCCACTTTTGTAAACATCAGAAAACAGCCCCCCAGCGATAATTAACTACTGGCACTGAATGGGGTGCTAAGTCAGAGAACGGAACGTCTCGGTTACTTACGTAACCTCGGTTCCTTAAGCAGGAACCAGATATAACATAATGGTACATGACGTCAGTCATGGGGTACAAATCGAAGCATTTATCTATTCACGCCTGAAAGGCCGCGAGATCTGTCAGCGCGCTGTCCTGGCCCCGCCCGCCAGGAGTACTATAATATCATTACGCGCCCTCAGATCTGCCTTGGAAAGAAACTGAGCAAGACAATCAATCCAAGGTAACACTGTACACGCCAACTTTGTTATATCTTGTTCCTGCTTAAGGAACCGAGGTTACGTAAGTAACCGAGACGTTCCTTATCGCAGTTCACTGCGATATAACATAATGGGACCCTATACATTCCCGCGTGATAATACAGTGGCAGCCAATTACACACACCAGCTCTTCTGAAGCCTTTGCCCTCATAGAGGTTCATACGGCCGCTGGCGGTGAACATATTAACAGGGCAACCTTTATCATAGGCGGCAAGGATCGCGATCCTGCGCCTGTAGGAAACCACCCTGGAGTGTTTCATGTGCAACAAACATGTAGACACCGATGAACACACTTATCATATACATCGTTCTCAGGTCAGGGGATTCAGAGATCGCTCGCCTGCAGAACACCATGAATTCAACAGGGCCACCTTTATCATAGGCGACAGGGATCCGTGATCCTGCGCCCGTAGGAAAAACCCTGGGATGTTTCATGTGCAACATAACATGTAGACATTAATGAACACACCTATCATATATATCGTTCTCAGGCCAAGGGATTCAGAGATCGCTTGCCCGCAGAACGCTATGAAGAAAACTAGGTTCAGCCACATCTAACATATAGAATCTAATGAAAGTGTGGCGAGAACTCCAGCTTGCAGCTTTGCAAATATCTTCCACTGAGACGCCCTTTAGTAAGGCCCAGGAAGACGAGACCCCCCGCGTAGAGTGCGCATGCAACTTCTCCGGGGGATCTAAAGACAAGCTCTTATAAGACAACACGATAGCCTCTACTATCCAACGGGAGAGGCTCGGTTTTGATAGAGGTCTGCCTTTTGCGCGTGCACCGAAGCACACAAATAGCTGATCTGACTGTCTGAAAGCTCTAGTGCGCTCTGCGTAACAGCGGAGAGCGCGCACTGGACAGAGTTTATTCAAACGTTCCTCCTCTGCTGACGCAAAAGGAGGAGGCGAGAAAACTGCTAATTCAATCACCTGATTGCGGAATGGGGTTACCACCACTTTAGGTGTGTAAGCAGCATTAGGTCGCATAACCACTCTGTCACCAGCGATCGAGAACTGAAGGCACGATGGACTGACTGACAGGGCTTGCATGTCACCAACGCGTTTTGCTGACGTTAACGCCAGCAGCAGCGCGGTCTTTAAAGAGACAAACTTTATGTCCACTGTCTCCAGGGGCTCGAACGGAGGCCCTGTGAGAGCACGTAACACCACTAGCAGATCCCAAGAGGGTATGAGGTGTCTCTCTGGCACCCTGAGCCGTCTCACCCCCGCCATAAAGCGTGACGCTAGCGGGTGACTGCCAGGAGAACTGCCATTAATGCCTGCGTGGCAGGCTGAAATGGCAGCCATGTACACTTTGAGAGTAGAAGCCGCCTTCCCCTCATCAAACAACTGCTGTAGGAATTCTAGAATAACGCCCAGCGCGCAGTTAACGGGGTCGTGCTGACGCGCAGCACACCACCGCTCAAAACTGCGCCACTTCAGCGTATACAGAGCCCGTGTTGATACAGCTCGGGCACTCTGTATTGTAGCCACCACCGCGTCCGACAAGCCTGACGCTATGAGCCTGCACCTTTCAGGTGCCAGGCTCTGAGACGCCACCACTCCGGATGGGGGTGCCACACTGTCCTGTGCACCTGCGTTAGGAGGTCTCTCCGTAGAGGCAGCTCCCAAGGCTGCTGCACTGACATATTGACCAGATCTGCCGCCCACGGCTGGTTGGGCCAGTGGGGGGCTATCAATATCAATTCCCTGCCCTCGTCCGCAATCCTGCACAGCACCTGCTGGAGGAGCGGGATCGGGGGAAGCATATAGGGGTAGAGCTGGCCACTGGTGGCCCAGCGCGTCTATGCCTAGTGGGGGATCGTCGTCCCCTAGCGAGAACCAGAGCGGGCAGCAGGTGTTCTGCCTGTTCGCGAACAGGTCCACCTGCGCCTTGAAAAAACGCACCCAGATCTGACCTATCGCTTGTGGGTGAAGGCACCAGTCTGCTGCTCGAGGATCGCCCCTCGATAACAGGTCCGCACCGTAGTTGAGGTGACCTGGTATATGAACTGGCCTGAGGGACAGGACGTGCCTCGCTGCCCACAGGAGCAGGCGAGTCGCCCAATGGTGTAATGACGGGGAGCGCACTCCGCCCTGGCGATTTATATACGCCAAGGTCGCAGTGTTGTCCGTCCTCACTAGTACATGCTGACCACTCAGCCTGGGCAGAAAGTGTTGTAGAGCTAGGACTACTGTTCTAACACATTTATGTGAGACGCGGCCTCTGTCACAGACCAGAGACCGTTCACGCCTCTCCCTTCGCAGACCGCTCCCCAGCCTTTGGTGGAAGCGTCTGTGGTCACCACCATGCAACGCGACACTATGCCCATAGTGCCCGACGCGGCGAGAAACCAGGGGGTTCTCCAGATCGCCAGGGCTTTCCTGCATCTGGAGGACACCACTACTCTGCGATGCCTGTCTGTGACTGCGTTGAGCTTCATAGAAAGGTACCATATTTGGAATGGCCGCATACGCAACATCCCCAACGGGAGCGCTATAGCGGCCGACGCCATCATCCCTAACAGGCGTTGGCAGCGCAGCGACGAGACTGACTGTCCCCGTCGGAACTGGCGCACGCATGTTTTGATGGCATTTATCCGTTCTTGAGACAGCCTGACCTCCATGGAGGTGGAGTCTAAGATCATACCCAGAAAATGCGTAACTTGCCTGGGGCAGAGAACGCTTTTTTCTCTGTTTACAACAAAGCCCAGTCGATACAGGTGCGCCACCACTAGATGGCCATCCTGCACTGCTGCAGCCTTTGAATGAGAAGCAATTAACCAGTCGTCCAAATAATTGTAAACGCGTAAGCCGCGTAGACGTAATGGGGCGATAGCTGCCTCTACGCACTTTGTAAATACCCTCGGCGCTAGGGACAGGCCGAATGGGAGTGCGTTGAATTGGTACGCTATTCCTCCGAACGCAAACCTCAGATATCTCCGATGTCTGTGGTGGATCGGAATGTGGAAATAAGCGTCTTTTAAGTCTATCGTGATAAACCAATCGTTTGGCCTTATAAACTGCACAAGCCTGCGTGGGGTCAACATTCTGAACCGTAGCGGCATGAGTGCTTTGTTTAACACACGTAGATCTAATATTGGCCGATAATTCCCGTCTCTTTTGGGTACGAGGAAGTAACGGCTGTAGAAGCCTGCATTTCTCTCCTTGAGAGGGACTCTGCTTATAGCCTTCTTTCTGAGCAGGGAGATTATTTCTTCCCGTAGGAAGTGAGACTGTTCTCGCTGCACCACAGACTGTATTACTCTGCTGAATGGCGGAGGGGAACGGGCGAATTGCAGCACGTAACCCTTTGCGATCGTCTTTAGCACCCATGGTGACACTGCGCATGCGCGCCAACTCTCCGCACAACCAGGGAGGTTGTGCTCTGAGTTGAATTTGTCGGGGACTAACCCGCTCATGGTCAATGAGTCTAAGCCTAGATCTACACCCACTCCGCCTAGGGAGGGAGACGAGATCTGGGGCTGCCCCCTCATGTTTTTGAAAAAAATTTGGGGGTGCGATTGCACTGTGTGCATCGCGGGGGGAGTTGCACAAGCATGCCTGGGCACTGCGCCATCTGGGACAGGAGTTAGGACATATGATTGTGGTGCTTGTGAAAACCTGCTTACCGTGCTGGACATGATTTCCACATGTGAGCGACGGGCTGATTTCTGTGGAGGCGGTGTGGACTCCACCGCTCCCCCCTGTGTGACGAGTGGCTGACTGTCACGATCAGGAAGCCTGAGGTCTCCCTCTGCCTCGCCCGCGGCGAGCGGAATGCTGCCGCGGAGCCTGGGCTGCGCCCTGGGCAGGGCGCGCAGCTGGTTGCTGTGCTGCAGGCTGCGCTGGAGGGCGGAAGGGTTGTCTCTGCCAGCCTCGCCCGGTGGATACCTTTGCTGGAGGCGCTGGCGAGCGGAACCCGCTTCTCTTCCGACCCGGTGCGGGTGTGGTATGTCCTGAGGAGGACGTCTCACCCGTGCCACTAGAGCGAGGCATCCAAGCCTGGAATACCTCTCTGCTCTTCTGCTGTTCCTCGAACTTGGCAGCCATTGTGACCACTGCCTCCCCGAAGGCGCCCTGGACAGAGACCGGGGCGTCGAGGAGTGGTGCTTTTTCTCCGTCTGACAGCTTAGCCAGTGATAGCCACAGAGACCTCTGGGTAGCCACCGCGGCACCCATCACCCTCCCCAGTGCCTGTGCCGTGCACCGAGTTAGTCTGAGCGACAGATCCGTCGCGCGACGGAGTTCTGCCACAGACGGGTGATCTTCCCCCAGCGACAAGGCAAGCTCAGTCAGGAGCTTTGCCTGGTAGCGCTGTAGCAATGCAGCCGTATTGGTCGTGCAGGCAGCCTGCCCTGCAGCCAAGTAGGACTTCGCTGCCAGCTGAGCCTGGTGTCTGCCCACCCGCGTGGGCAGGAGAGGCTTCTGGCCGAGACGCATCGTGGGGGATGCGGACGAGAGGTAGCCCGCTACTGCATCCTCCACCTGAGGAAAGGAGAGGTAGCCCCTCTCCTTAGCCATGTGGAGCTGCATGTAGGGCGCGAACCCCGGCACCGGGGCTCGGCCCGAGTAGGGTATCGCCCATGTCGCCTGCAGTTCCTCGTGCACCTCCTCGAAAAAGGGGATGCAACTGGGAACTGATGCGGCGGAGCCAGCATAGAACTCCCCGTCCAGCAGCGAGGACCGCACACTGGGAGGGGGAGGGAGAGGGAGCCCGAGGCAGCTGGCTGCTCTCAGCGCAACCTCGTGGAGCTGCTGGCCCAGGAGCCGAGACGAGGTAGGAGGTGTCTCCACCCGCAACCTGACGTCATGGCTCGTCTGCATTGCTTCCGCGATTGAGCTGTGCTCATCGGAGAAGTCTAGCAGACTATCATCATCCAGGCTGATGTCCAGCTCGAGCGCATCGTGGGGGATGGGCTGGACACCGCTTGGTTGAAGCTCCTCAGCCTCGCTGCCCGCAGCCCCAGGGCTGACAGGCGGCGGAGACGGGGAGAGACCCGGGAGCGGAGCTGCCGCTGCAAGGCGACTGCTCACGCTCACCAAGTCCAAGGCTGAAGACGCACTCATTCCTACGGGGGCGTCAGCCCCGGATGGAACTAGTGCAGTCTCCTCGGCGTCCTTGCGCGTCCAGAACGCACGGCGCCTGGTAGCCTTAGCTAGCGGGAGGCTAGCACAGATGGAACAGACAGGGGCTTTGCCCGAAAGCGCGCCCTCCGCGTGGTCCCTGCCTAGGCAGGTCACGCACCGACGGTGGCGGTCGCCCTTGGGACGGACGTGACCGCAGTCGGGGTAGTGTCTGGCCATCTTTTATCAATCTGAAAGTAGAGAAGAATGTTAAAACACAAGCACACTATCTGCAACGAACACGTTGTTAGCAAGCTAGCAGGCTAGTCAGAGACTTAGCCAGCCAGGCAGCCAGGATAGCAGCAACTACTTTCAAAATGAAATTAAGCCAATGAATTTCGTAGCGTCCTGAGCTAGTGAGGGTTAAGGAACCCGGATAACTCACCAACCCGTAGAGAGCGAAAGCACACAAAACTCTTTTGACTGTGGTAGAGCGTTTGAGATATGCTCGGAGATGTTCACTCCGTCTTGCGAAGTTTCAAAAGAGGCAGATCTGAGGGCGCGTAATGATATTATAGTACTCCTGGCGGGCGGGGCAAGGACCGCGCGCTGACAGATCTCGCGGCCTTTCAGGCGTGAATAGATAAATGCTTCGATTTGTACCCCATGACTGACGTCATGTACCATTATGTTATATCGCAGTGAACTGCGATAAGGAACTAGAGAAAGGTACACTGACTGTAGAAATGGTCATTTTCTATACCGTTATTGAGTCAATACTACACCAATTTCGATTAAGTGTCCCTAGTAATATTTTGGACCTTAAAAGATAAAAAAATTCGGCCCACTTTCAAAAATCCCAAAGTTGTCCTTTATTTTACGGTAACTAGCAGATACATTGCTGTGCAGTGAGTAAACCTCACTTCCCGACAAACCCTCTGAAGATTTTTCAGGTGGATGTCAGGGCAGAGAAAACCAAAACCCAAAGGATTGCAGGGCTAGCTGGACGTCCAGAGAAAATCAAGTTTTCCTGACAGGCTACCAAGATGTTATAACACGCTATCCAATGGGCTATCAGGAATTATCCCCTAAGTGAAATACATTTCCCTCCATTATTTGCCTTTGCTGCTCTTTTGACTTGCTATTTTGAGTTTTGAGTTGCTGATCATGATGGCTTGTCCCAAGGAAATGTATGCGTTCATCGGAAAGGTATAAGTCGAGTTGTGTTTGATGCCAGACTCCTCTGCCACACCAGCATTCCACGCAAAATAATAGTTGCACCAGAAAAGCTGAGATCAATACTGTTTCCTGCACATAAACGACAAACAGGTTTATCTCATAACATAGCATTTACACCACACCATGATATGAAGGCTATAAGCAACACTTTACGCCAGGCATGATGGAAGGGCAACCAGAGTTGGGAACAGAAGAGAAAAAGAACCAAAAACCGTACATCCTGTAGGCCTACATTTGAACTTGTTAATTCCCCAAATACTAGAACATTAGCATACACAATGCATGCATACCAGGCAAGAAACGTCCAAGTTTAACTAGGTGATGTTAGAAATCTTATAGGCTAGATTTAATATTACAGGCCTAGTGAATATATCTGTATAGCCTGTAAGGTATAGACCTTTTATTTGCTTTAGCTGTTTGTGTTAACATTTGGGTGACTTGTTGTTTTGTTTTATTGGTTTAGATTAATTATGATAAGAGATTTATCTTTATAACTATATATTGTTTTAGGGGCGGGGAGTGGTTGCACCACAAGAGCAAACTTAGGTAAGATACATTGTGATATTTATGATGATTGTAAATGTTTTTAATTGCTTCCTCGAACATATCTACTTTTCTACATTTAAAACACTATTTTTATTTGGGCTAGTCTAAATTATTTCAGGCAATCAAACGATGAAGAATGCCTGCCCGAAGCGCTACCAGGGATTAAGACATTTTGCGAGCCCTGGACTGTACACTCTTTTAAGGTGTATGTGCTCTCTCTAGCAGTCTGTAGAGATCTGGTAGATGGGCCAACACTGGGTTTACATAAATTAATAATGTCAATGAAAAATGTTAAAATCATCTACCCTACCAGACAAACTAACGATTCAACCTTGAGATTTCAGTTTCCTGTTTAACAGTGTATTGTCTGTCAGAAACTGAAATGAAGTGGCTGACCTTAAAAACAGCCTTTCTGTGAGATGTGAAATGAATAAATTACATGCTCTGTCAGTGAACTCTCAATATCTCCAAAGTAGTTATGAGGTTCGGAGGAATGCTGGATGTCCTACTTCCACAATATCAAAGAAAGCAGACCCATATGACAGTATTAGTATAAGCAGTTCACTCAAACAATTTATTGCACTTAAAGTGCACTAAATTAAGTACTTAATATAGAAACCTGAAAATGTTGTTTTTGACAAATTGCAGTGCAGTTAAGGATTTTTCCTCATGCTGGAAACACTATAGTTACACTATACCTAAATTAACTGATGATTTCAGAACCTTAAGACTCCTATTAAACCTCCTTTCTTTGCAATGGCCTTCACAGCCGTGTCCTGTGGCAATAGTTCATGTTTTACAATGGAGTGAACCACGCACGCTGTTCCAATATTTATAGTAAATAAATGCTATACTGAAAAGGTATAGCTGACAATAAAAGATCTCTGTTCTCTTCTCTTGAAGGTAAATCTCACTCAGAACACTCGTAAGGCATTCCATACCATTGCATTCCATGTGTTAACAATGTCCCCTCTTCTCTTAGGCAGCGCTGGGCGCAGAACAACGTGACACACTCTGTCCTTTGTCTCTGAAGTCCATACCCTATAAATACGCTTGTTCTTTGAAGATTTTAATTAAACTAAACAGGACCATCTCCACCCACCAGCCATCATGAGGTTTAAGACAAACAAGGCCATCTTTTACAGGGGGAGATCAAATGCAGCTCGGTTTATGTCACCCTGCGTGGAACTTTATGTTGGATTTCAATCATTCTGAAATCCATCTGGCATTTTCATGTGCATGTTTTGAAGTCTTGAGGATGGTAAAAGCAGAGATGTTCCAGAACAAAGGATTCTGTGGCTTTTGTTTCTCTCCTCCGTGAAGGCATGTGTACCCACTGCAAGGGCATCGAAACTGTTCTCTGACACTATGGCTATTCCAGTTAGTGACATTCGTGTCTCTTTATACTGTATGAGGTTATTGGTTCTTTTATGCATGCATTCATGTGTAGATTTTCGAGATATCTTGTATCGTACATAGTTATGCAATATACGTGCCCTCAACATATACCCATGCACCGTACACACATCGAATATACAATTCTGTGCAAATGTTCATATGCACAGCAAAACGAATTCCTCACTCCATTATTATAAGCTTGTTGTAATGTAGACTGTCTGGAGAGTTTCTCTGCTGTGGGCATTCCAGTAGGTATTAGCCAAGGACAGGCACCACTGCCACTGTACCACCCAGTTATGGGCTACAGGGGTGGTTGTACCACACACTATTCTGCCTGATGTGTCAGCTTACAGCTATTCATACCAGTCTGTGTGCGCGCGTGTGTGTGTGTATGTGTGTGTGTGTGTGTGTGTGTGTGAACAGTCTCTCCCTCTCTCTGTGTGTTCCTGCAACCAGAAGAGTAACCGTGTGGAAGTGGCCTACTAGTATGCTTTAAATAACATATTTGATTCAACAAATCAAGAAGATTTTTTTTTAACAGTCTCAAATATTAGTGTTTCCCTCCTGCAAAGTGTGGTATTGACATGGATTTCGTTAAGAAAGGGTAGAAGACTGTCCTATCGCCACAAGGGGGAGTTTCCTTTAATAAAACCTGTAAGTTAAATTATAACCATGGACTTCCCAATCATTTACCACTTTATAGAGCACCTTTATGTATTTTCTATCTGCACTTGAAATATATATAGTACTATATAGAGCTAGTAATGTGAAGAATTACAGAGCATACTGGATTATTGGTTACCTATATACTTTAGATTAAGTAAGTAAGATCAATATAAAGAAAGGACAATATCTACTACACAGTTCCCTGAAATTACACAACGTGTGATCTTGTTGTGATGTATAGTTTCCAAGATAACTAGATACAATGGACTGATATCAAGGGCTCTGGGTTCATGTTGGTTGTTTTCTAAGGGTAATTCTTGGGAATATACCTCCTCTATAACAATTACACGTGTTGCGTTCAGAGACGTGGCCCATCCCTCTTTATACTCTTACTGATCCGAAAGAGGGGCGTGGATATGGATTTGGATTTGTTACCTGCTCTAGTGTACCTGAAGTTACTTGGAAAGAATTTAAGATGTCGTCAAAGCATATGAACTAGTAACCTCCTAGGTGACAGGAACATAATCTGCCGGCATTCCAGAAAGTGAGCGAGAGAGAAGGCGAGTGTGTGAGAGAGAACATTATCATGCGAGACTGCCTTACCTGGGGGCGCAGGAACAAGTGAAAACACATTACTTTGCTCCACTTTGAAACAAAGGGTCGAGATAAAAGAATGCAACAGTGAACTCGTTCATATCTCGTCTATTTTCAGCTTTTCAATTTCGAAAGCTGACCACGGCTTTGATCAGCATTCTGTTCCACCTGCTTTATCTCCTCACTATGGATTTCAAAGTGACCGAGATTTTAAAGGATTCGAGAGTCACTTCTACTCGAAACAGAAGTGATTGCTGTACCTGGAAAGGTTGAACAGGGCTTCCAATGAGAACGCAAACGCTACCGTGACCATGCACCGACCCCCCCGACACTGGATTTTCAACGTGTTCTTATGCTTTGGCATCATCTACTTCAGGCTCGGGTGAGTTTCCAAAACATCATTCACAAGTCCAGACTGTCCTCAGTCTCACTTCACAGTTTGAATGGGTTGATGCATGAGTTGATGTGTGAAAGACTTTACAGTGCATAGACTAAATGCGTTGAGTGCCATGGCGTTTAGTACACCTGTCTTCTGTTGGCGAGCGATACATCCAAGACCTTGGTGAACTTGACACGTTATCCTCATCCGCGTAGCATTTAGAGGAATGTTCCTGAGGTTAAGTTGCATTTCCTGTTATCCGTTAAAAGTAGTGATGATTTATTTCCCTATTGGCTAATGGCACAGGCTTTTGGTTCTGTGCTCGGCTCACCTCTACATACCCTCTTTAATAGCGACATTGAGTTGTATTTCCACATTCCTTTGCCTAGACGGAGTTTCTACCTGTTTTGCAATACCTCACCTGAATTCTTCAGAAAGCCACAGCTTGTATGTACAGAACACTAACCAAGTCTTAATTTCACCTTTTGTGTGATGTGTAGTTGTTGCCACTGTCATTTTTTTTTTAAGGTAGAAATATCTTGGTTTGCATCTAAACATTAGCCTAACATCCCACTGCAGACACTACTGATTGGTTGATCAGTAAGACTAAAGAGGACTAGGCTATAGAAATGTAACCACCCTGCACCCCACTAGAGACATGCATAGACTTACATTAATGCATACACTTACATTTCCAAGGGTTTAAATTGGAAATTAAATTGAAAAATTGTATTTAATTTACTTCATTAACTTAATTAGTAGACTAGTAATTAGTAGACTCTTAGACCTGAGTAGGGTGCAGAAGCTGGTAAAATGGAGCCAAAACAAAGTATCTGAAAACAAACACACATCATGGAATTAAATCACATCCTTTGTTATCTTACATGCACTTGTCCATATCATATCAGGATGGCAATGATGACGGCTCATATTGAGAGAGGGATTTACATTTGGGAAACTGTAAGCAAAGCGGTGCTGTGTGTCTGGTTGTTTAATCAGGCCAAACCTGTTTGCTCACTTCAGCGGTCTTTTCTCTGAGAAAATCTTTCATGGTACCCTCTTTACTCTCAATAATGAGAGGCAGCAGGAGATGACAGACGACAGATCTGGCTTTCATGAGTGTGTGGACAGACACCTTTAGACACGTCCAACAACACTGACACAATGCTGCTAAATGGTCACAGTAGAGCACATTGTCAACATAGGCCTACTGAATAATGTGTTTCTCTATATACAGCAATTTAAGTTATTTGAATTACTGCATTAGGGCCTGCATATGTCTGGCATTCAGTTTCCTGTCCTTATACCTCGATCTAGATCACTGTGATCAGGTGTTCATTTTAGAGCCCCCTGCAAGCCTTTTGGCTCTCAGTTTAGGTGCGATTTTGTCAGAATTATTCTTTTGTGGAATTTATGTGGTATTATTGTAAACACTGTGCCATGTAAAAAGCCTAAAGGCTCGATATATATTTCCCCCCTTGTTTCAAGTCGGCTCAAATAGAAGCATTCAGTGTTCTTCACTGTGTGCCGGCAAAAAAAATAACTTTTTCAGTTTCAGTTCAGCCATCCACATTCATTATTTGCTTGAAAGACTACTTCTATAGGCAGAGTACTCAAAGAGTACCAAACCAAAATAAAATATCTATAAGGTGAAAATATAGTACAGAGAAAGATAAGGCAGGTGTGTCAGTAGCCATCTCACAACTAGGGGCTTGTCATACATTGGGAACCTTCACACAAGAGCATTTTTAATTAATCCATGATTGACTCCTAATTAATTTATGCATATATTTCAGGCATACACTTTTATGCTAGTAACACAACGGTCTAGCGGTTCCAGCGGAAGTGAATTGTGACACTTAAGCAGTATACCTTACAGGGGGCTTGCAAAAGTCACACAGTGTGTGCGATTGTGTACCTTAACTCCGATGAGATCAATGAAAAGTTTTAAGTCCTGAGCTCCAGATCTTGTGTCGCCCTATTGTCGTTGTGTTACAAAAGTGGGCGGATTGCACTGTCTCTCTGCCCAATGGCAGGCCGCGGGTCTCATGAGAGGAGAGAAAGGCACTTTTCTGCCATCCAAAATCCCTAAAAACCATCATCATTCCTGCTCGGGAAGCACACTCTGTAACAACCCCTACCGCTGAGAGATGCCAGACTCCAGCTCACACTCACGGCCCTGGGAGCTGGGAGCTGCATAGGAGCACCGACACTGACTCTACCGATCACTACAGCTAATCTGGAAGACAAGTCTTTTTTGTTTCAATGCACGGGAACTAAACGCGCAGCTAAAGGAATAAGGAATTGTATGCCAGTTTTTCTCCACAACATCAGAAAGCGGCAGTTTGCTCAATGTCATCATGATCATCTTCTCATCGCGCAGTGTACTGCTGTCAGTGTACTATCCGCAGATCTTCCTCATCCTCACCAGCGGTAGCTACCTGTAAGTTCATTTAACTAGTTACTTGCATATCACTTTACCACTGGGCGTTAGGCGGACTTGACAATAAAAACACGTGTGGCATCTTTTTACGCCGATTATGTCAAGTTAACGGAACATTAACATTTGCATATTGTCTGACCTTGCATTTCCACTGTAGAATCTTGTTGACACCTATCGTTATTAAGGATGTAAATGTTTTAGAAGGGGAGATGGAACATGGCTTTTCGATGCTGTAACGTTGGCTATTTCAGTGTACAAGTAGCCTCTGTCATGAATTTAATACAAACTTAATAACTCCTCTGAAAGACTTCAGTTCAAGTGACTAAGGAGTGTCAGATGTTACGTTAATGACAATAATCGCTGACAGTCAAATCATTTTCCCTCGGGATTTATGACCTTTTTGTAACGCCTGAAAGTTCCTGTGAATATACGAGGTCCACGTGGGATTGATTTTATCTGATATTAGCTAACCGGCGTCCTCTGGACAAGCAAAAGTTTTCATCCTCAAGAAAAAAGTGTGAGCGTTTCCAGACTGGTTGGAAGTCCTAAGGCAAAGTGACTGAAAAACGACATATAGCCTACAGTACGTTTGCAATGTGGGACAGGTTTGGCCACGGAGCGGCAGAGAAGTTCAATACATTTGAAAGAGAGTCAGAGTGGGAAGCGTCGTCCTTATGAAGAATGTTTGTGTTCTTATACCTACAAAACGTGTAAGGCTAACATATATGTGCAATATCATCATGTCTGCTGCCGTCTGTTCGTGTCTCCTATCATCCCCCACAAAAAGTGATTCCACAACATCGGCCAATTACACGCTCTTGCTAATTGACGTGTCCTCCAACGTGTGTACAGAATTTGAACAAGACAGATTCTCCTCTAACAGAAAGTTTGATTTGTGTTTCTAGAATAATTACGAAACTATGATGTTCATCTTAGTTCCTGGGACCCCAAATTTGATGTTAAAATAGATGTGGTTTATGGTTACAGTTAAAAGAAGGCATGCCTATGTTTAGCACTGGTTTGCACATTAGAAACTACATACCATTGTTTGTTTTTACAATTTAAACACTCTTGCGCAGAACACATTTGATACACTTTAAGGGGAGAGGTCGTTGGAAGTCTACAGTCCAAGCACTGAAGAAGCATACAACTGTGGTCCTTTTTATTGCAAAGTGCCCTTTCCTATCACGCAGTGTATTTATGAAGCCTATCCTATTTTCACACAGTGACATTTGTTGAGGTCCATGGTGGGTGGTGGATTTCCCTTGGAGAACTAGGATAAGAGCTGTGTTCCAGGCTATGAAGCTATCCCATGCTCACCATCACAGTTCTAAAAAAAAAACATTTACATTTATGCAAAGAGGCTGATATTTTACAGCCATTGAAAGAAGTGTACTAACCTAATCATTACAGTAATTGTAAGACAGAGACTGATTTGTACAATATTGTATCGTTTTAGGCACATTTATTTGTGTTCCGCTGGTTTGTACAAATTAAGAGGTCAAATACAATTCATATATCTGTCACATCTGTCTCTATTAGTCTCCCTCACTCCCTTTCTCTCTCCCCCACTGTCTTTTTAAATTCATCATTTGAACCAGAGGAGATTAGATGCTACTGATAATAATATGGTGAAGGGACATGCCCAATTGTTAGTACATCATTGTCTGGTTAAGTTGCTTTTTATTCCCTGTCTAGTTAAGTCTGGTTGTAGTCACTGTTATTTGTTTCTTCATAAATATTTTTTTATGAAAGGTTATATGAGTCATTGTGAATTCTGTAGTTAGACATGACCATTGTTATGCCTGTTGTCAGTGAAGCAAGCAGTGTTCTTTTGATGTTGGTGGGACTATAATCCTGTGCACAATATTAGCAGCTAAATCATTAAACAATAGACAACTTCAACAAGTTAAACATAGTTATTTGTGAAACTTTGTTGAAAGCATAGGTGGAAATTGCCCAACAAAATAAAGCATATGTACCAAAATTGGGCACAATATTTATCCTGCTATGTGCAGAGTTTTAATTTTAACCTTTGTTAGTTTTTTAAAAGAAACTCCAGCCAAGCAGTCATTCCAGGTTGCAGCTCTCAGTTTGTGTTAGGTGAGTTTGTAATATACAGTGCCACTGTTATAGCACATCCTGAGCCAGGAGACCTGGTAACATTTATTTTACATGTTTAAAAGGAAGTGCATTTAGCCATGAAGTAGATTATTTATAATTGAGTAAACTAGGAAGTCCTTTGGGATGACAGGAACCCATATTATTAAAAGAAATGCACGCCGTTTGTGCCACTGACAGGATATTTGAAGCTATTCAGCTAACAGATGGACTGGAATATTTGGTGTTTGCTTCCTAAGCAAGTTAGCCCTCTGCCTGATGTTTTAACCTCTACAGCCAGGTGACATTTTTAATATGGGTGTCATCATCTTATTCCTCAGTGTAAATCCTTTTTAGTGAGGTTCACACCAGTAGAAAAAAACCTAGGCATCAGTGTGAACCATTGAATTGCCCAACTGTTTTGAATGTGTGTCGCTCGAGCTACTCTTGTGAACTGTCACAGAGCACACAGGATAGCCGCTAAGCAAACAGAATCGCATTTGTGCACTTTGATGATGCAGGGATTTGAGAGATTAGCTGTGGAATGTCCAGCTTTTGATCGCATGATGCAGTTGCACAGCAACATCACATATCCTTGTGTCGGGTTGTTGCTCGGTGAGCATGACAAGTGTTTGGGTGCTTTGTGAAGAGACATGAAGATAATGAGTTTTCAAAAGTGTGTCATGTTTGCCTTTGTGAATCGAGAGAACCATTTTTAATTGTATCCATCAACACTCTATAAGCATCTCTGGCTTTAACGACACTGTTAGTACCGATAACAACACGTTAAAAGGCAGTTGAGAACAAGTACAACGGAGGGAAGCCTGGCAGGTTCTCAGGGATAGTTGCAGTCTCTAGTCACCTCCCATATTATGGGATGAGGCCAACTTGATACATATTCATAACAATACCATTAGTGTGATAAATGTCACAAATGATTAGTGAACTTTTTCTGTTATATAATGCACTGCTATAACTAGCAGGACCACTGTTGCAAATACTAATACATACAGTAAGACTATTATTAAAACGACACAAATACGACTGCATTTTACCACTACTGCTATGATTACAGCAACAGTAACTGATATTAAGTTTCCAAAGTATGTACAAGTGCCCAGAGACTTGTAAGAGAGCATCCTGGGCTCTCGAAGAGACTGGAGAAGGGAGCTGGTGAACCTTTAAGGGCCTCACATGGTCTGGCAGGGAGGAGTGAAAACCCCTCACTGATCATGAAATGGACATGGAGTTACGTGTCATTTACCTACGTGGACACTGTTGTGCATTTTCATTTGTGGTTTTAGTTAGTTTGCTTGTGTTTGTTTATTTACGTCTCAAACCCAAATCATGATACTCCAAAACGATGTGAAATTCAACCTCAGCGCAAGAGCACAGCAAGTCATCCATGATCCATTTGTAAATACTTCTCATCCTCTTTGAATGAGTGTATGTAAACTAATTCTCATAGTATGCAACTGAGATGAACGTTAAGGACAATTACCTTTTTTTTTTAGTTTTTATAGAAACATGCTTAAAAACATTATAGAGGGTATAACAATCAGTGATGTCAGTGATTTGGTACTTCATATATTAGAGGTTTAGTGTCAAAAAGAGGTTCTTTAGAGGTTTAGTGTCAAAAGCAAATGATGCACTTGATTTCCCCTCTTGCCTAAATATAAAGTAATATAAATTTTCTTGTTAAAATGCCCCTTAATGATAACTTTTATAACTTTGATACTTGTACTAATGAAGTTCTCTGTGTGTAGAATTTATATCTTTGTATTTATATCTTTGTATCTAGTGTCTGGAAATCAGCTATGTGAAACCATGAAGGTAGAAGGTTTTTAGATTTACCATGGAAGTTACTTAGCCAGTTCAGAATCCCATTCATGTCCAACGTTTGTAGTTTGATGCAGTGATTTACTCCACTGTTTCAAATGTTTTTTTTCTGCAAATAATAAATCTACTTCATAAGACATGTGACCCAATTTGAAATAGTGTAAAATGCTTCAATACAGTTATGGTTCTCAGATGGATGTTTATTTCAAGTTTGTTTCTGAGTCTAATAGAAAACTGCCCATGGTTTGACTTGTGCCTAACTTCAAACCAAACATTTTGTGTCTGGTGAATGCAGACAATAGCTCACCAAACTAATTGTACACAGCTGTTAGTCGTGATTAGGTATTGTGCTGCATAATTTATTGAACAAGAGGCCTTCAAAAAGCCTTCACAGCATGAGGAAGACACTGTTAGAATCACCAGTGAATATCTTATGGATTCTGAACTATTATGGGATCTTAACTTCAGATTTGTTTTCACCAATCCACAATATTTTTTACTTCACTGGGTCTTCTATTTTAGGTCTCTTAGATATCCGAAATGATGAAATTATCACAAATATTTAGAATATTAGACAATTTAGTTTGAGAGTTTTATCTGATTGTATATGCATATAATATGGTTATGAATGGTTTTTACATACAATTTCATTATTTTGGTAGTTTTCTTTCAGTTAAATGAATTAATCTTTTTCAATCTTGACAAGTTGGAGGACTGTGTAACCAACATTGAACCTGAGTTGATATAGTCCCTTCTGGTTACCTTTTAAAGTAACTCTCTTGGTTGTTAAGACATGTTCTTTTGTCAAGTGACCGCAGCACATGTATTACCAAGCAGATCATTCCACATTACGAGCGAATCCGTGTCAGTGGAAGATGTTTGTCTGTTGGTATGAAAGAACTCCATGCTGCAGACTCGACATTGCAGACCCAAGAATGAGTCTTTAAATGTAGTTTTACAGATATATGCCTTGTTTCAGTTATAGTTTCATTTGAGCATGTGGTTTTGTATTCAAGAGTTATTTTGGTGCCTTTGTGGAAACAGTTAATCAACAAAATAGAGGGAACATGGCTGGGCATATCCAGTTTCCAATCAACATGTACTCCTTTTGTTCCTTCTACTTTGGGGGAGCGTGTTTTTGCTCTATGAATTATTTTTTTTAATGTTTTGGGGGGCAGGGGGTGGCGGGGTTAGGGGCTCCATGCACACCATGCAGTTCACTCAGTCCCTCACATTTTCGCTGACACACAGCTTGCCTGTATCAGCCTGCCCTGCTTGCGGTGGAACCCTCGGAGGCCTACGTCATACATCAAAGCTGGCATCTGCCTCCATGTTCTTTTTTATGGTCCCCTTGTCTCCGGCCTGTTTGAAAAGCATGTATCTGCAGGGTTTGGTGGGCTGTAAACAGCGAGTCTGTTTGTTGAATAGGCTGTTTTAATAGATTTTTTTTTTTGATTTTTTTTTGTTTGTTTTTTAAACGCAGACAATCATTGGAACAGAAACAAATGTTTCACGACAGTCGTGACAATCAGTGACAATTGTGACAGTCGTGATCAGACGCAGAGGTTGCCCACATGGGGAAGGCATCTGGTCAAACAAACTTACACTGATGAGGTGACAGATGAAGAGGTCTGGTTTTCCCACCACAGATTCCTATCTACCATTTCAGACAACGAAGAGCCTGGAGCCGCTCGCCACAATTGCAGATCAAGGCAGCGGGAGGGGTCCCTCACACGGCTGTATTTATTTATGGATGTCCGTTACACCACATGTGTGCACGAACACCCATGAGTCTCAAGTGATAAGGGATAACATGTTTTGTGTCACTCTCCGCGGGGCTAGGCGACCACATTTGAATCTGAGCAACAACGGCTACAAATAGCGCATGTGCGCCCAGCGATTCTCGAATCCACTCATGCCTGGAAACAATTCGAGCAATGTTACCTAACAATTAATGCAAAAAACCTCAGCTCATTTTTACAGGGTTCCGTGCCAAACCAGTGCGGGGAGGGGTTGTCAGTACGCAAATAAACAAAATATCCTTTCCCTCTGCATTTGCGCTGGCTCTGCCCATGTTATTTTTTCAGTTTCATGCTGGAGGCCCTTCAGCCAATACCACTCTCTGATGAGCTGCGAATGGACTAATAAATGCTAATCCTTGGCAGGATGTGTCAAGTCAGTCTGCCTTCCAGACCCCTAACTTCTCTTTTTTTTTTTTTGCCTGTTCCTCTCACTGTTCTTTGCAGGGCCCTTTCCTCTGTGGTGGCCCTGGGTGCCAATATCATCTGCAATAAGATCCCTGGGCTGGCGCCTCGCCAGCGGGCCATCTGCCAGAGCCGCCCGGACGCCATCATCGTCATTGGGGAGGGCGCGCAGCTGGGCATCAACGAGTGTCAGTACCAGTTCCGCTATGGCCGCTGGAACTGCTCGGCTCTGGGGGAGCGGACCGTCTTTGGGCAGGAGCTTCGAGTAGGTCAGTCTGCTCTTATGGGGCCATTGGGTGGTCCGTTGTTTGTCCATCACTATTACGTTTTTTTTTTTTTTTTAGATACCCAATATCATATTGCTCGTATTTGTGTGGTCATTTGTGAATCATGATTCGTTTGCTGGGATAAGCATGGTCGCATTTGCACTCTTACCTGTTGTGGCGGACTGTCTTATCCACAATAGTAAGATTTGATAGAGGTGTTTTTGAACATTTCAAGTCAAGCTGAAATTAGTTCTAGATCTCTCATCCGTAGTATGGGTCCCCACAAGCTAAACCATAGTGCCATACAGCGCATGGTAATACTTTAACCAATGGCGCAAAGTCCACCCACATGTATTATTGTTGCAGTCACATGCTGGTATGTGCATTGTGGATGAAACAGGTCCATGTCAAACAAACGGCACCTCATAATCATTCAAATAATTTCTCACCCATTTTTTCAGTACATTGTTGTTGACTTAATATTTGAGTTCAGCTTATGGTTAAACCCATGCCGGACATTGCTGGCTGTACGAAAGGCATGGAATGGCAACCAAAAACCTTAAGTTTTAATGAAGAAAAAAGATGGATGAAAAATGATATTGCAAATCAGTGGACAGCTAATAGTATTATTTTAGAGCTTTGTTGAACTAAAACAGACGTACACATCTGTTGTTAATCTTATGGTTATGTCCAAGCCTGATGTCTGAGTGTCTGTGTGTGTGTGTGTGGTGTGTGTGTGTGTGTGTGTGTGTGTGTGTGTGTGTGTGTGTGTGTGTGTGTGTGTGTGTGTGAGAGAGAGACAGACAGAGAGAGAGAGAGAGAGAGAGAGAGTGTGTGTGTGTGTGTGTGTGTTTTGAGGTACAGTCAAAATTAGCTATAACCAGACCAGCATTTACATTTCGCTGTTCCTTTGTTCACAGTACCATTCTATAGATGTGTTGCACTTTTTTACAGAGGCTTTTATACATTTCCTTTCATTAAGAAGTGCCGTATAGCTTTTAAAATGTTGTTTGAGTATTGTTTAATCCAATGTCGCTGTTAACAATCACCCGTTTTAGAGAACTTCACAGTGTATTATTAGCCTCTCTGGCACTTTTGTAGGGAATCTTTGATGTTTATTTTTTTGTTCATTGTGTCTCCGAGACATTGTGTCGTAGAAGTGTGTCTCATGTATTTCCAGAAATGTGGGCTCCTTCTCCATAATAGCTGTATAAAAAACATGCACATATACTTCATGTATGTATGAATGTGTTAGTTTTAGTGTGCCATTTTTTATTTTTTATATTTTAAATGGTGAAATTATTAGTAGATAGTTTTAGTAAGAATCATGGACAGCGTTTCACCTTTCTGTAGTAGTAAATCAGATTTTGGTGGCATATGTGTATGTTAACATCATGTAAGTTGTGGTTATTGACTTCTGTCCGGCCGGCTGAAATGGCATTACCTCTTGGAAGTTTCCGGACAATTCATAGACCAAATCTGCAATACAGATTTCCACTGTTATTCTAGGTCATATTGCTTTGCTGCATGTTACATCAGGATGTTTTTGCGTCATTTGTTCCTAAGGTTTTTCTGGTCCTTGCATCCCCATTGATCTGTTTCATTCAGTTGCATCGTCAGGTGGAAAGGGAGGCCATGACAGTTGAACAAATATTGTAGAGGGGTACTGACTATGATATTTAATGTCCCTTAAGGCAATCTTGAACTACTACACTGACCACAGCTATTTCTTCCCAACCGTCCAGTTTGGGGATGTGGAAAACGGCTGCATTTAGTGGTTATAGTGGACACCTTACTGTGAACAGGGTTCCCTTGGGCCAGTGGGTGTGGCCGGCTTGGTTATTCATGAGTTCAAAAATCAGTATTTTGTGTACTTGTCTTTGAGCATGTGCAGTATGTTGATGTGTTGATTCAATTGAATCAAGCATGTAATCCCATCCTCGGGAGGGTATTGGTTTACAGTACATGGAATTGATTGCACTTTAGGAGATAAATGCTCCAATTGGTTCCAGAATCTTCAAATTCCCACATAATCAATTGCAAAGGGAAGGGGGGGAAAAAAACAAGTTGCCCGTTCTACGCGTTCAGTCGTTTTTTTTTAAAGTCAATCCCCAAAATTATGACCACTAAACCTTTTCTCTTCCCAGTGATCCAGTCTTAGCTTTGGATTGGCATGGAGATTCCACTGTTTTTCAAGAGTTAAAGATCAAGGAACCGCAAGCCTAATGCCTTCTCTCCACGCTGCCTGCATTTGGCCGGAGTTGGTCAGTTTGGACAGCTTCAGTGGTATTACCATTGGCTTTCCAGGAAGGTACACATTAATAGTTGGGTTATTGAGTGCTACTGAGCCACCAGATTTAGCAAAAAAATCTCAATTCAAGGATTCAGTTTCAGATGGAGAAACATCGCCCTAAGCAGAGGGTGCTTCTGGCAAGTGATGCGTGCCCCAATACTGGCAGTGCCTCCTGAGCAAATGTTGCAGAATAGATGGATAGACATGGCTAGTTCTGTTTAGGGTTGCATCCCTCAGCAGCTTCGGCTGCTGTACGGAGAGCTGGTTGGCTTTTTCCTCGTGTTTAATATTCGGTTGGCACAGAGGCGGCTGATGGAGGGCAACCCATTTCAGTTTACCGTCAAGCACAAGAGGGACTGTCTCACCCTTCACAATTGGTGCCTAATTTTTCGCGTTCGTGCAGCAGTTACACAGTGAGAATTTTATCCTCATATCATAAATGTTTTGGAGCTTTAAGGTTCAGCTTGAGAATTTGTAACCAAAAGACTTTTCGACAGCCTTCCACCCAAACCGTCGTTTCTTAAGCTTCACTATTGACACAAAAGAGGGGTTTCAGTTATTGTACAAATATGGCATGGCATCAGCACTCATGCTAAGCTGACTCAACTGCCTGCTGACAGCTCCTGTAATGATATAGCCATTCATCAGCAATACAGTGCTCCATATTAAGATGTTCTTATCTTGAGCAACCTGAAAGTGGGCCAACATTCATTCTTTATTCCAAACACAGGGATGGAAGTGCTCAGCGCTCAAGGAAGACATTATGTAATTTGTAATGTAGCACTGTTCAGCTCAGCCACATGTCTTAGTGATGCTTACCTTGCAGTCACCAAAGATTTGAAGGCCCCCAGACTTCAAAGGAAACCCCTGGTGCCGTGTCCTTCTCATGGCCCGCTCCAGCCTGTAAGACTCATGTGCGCAGAGGATTAGATGCTGATAAATAAAGCTCCTAGACATTATGAGTAAATTTGTGTGTCTTCGGAAGAACTTGGACTATGAGAACCTGAGCTATGCTGTTTTATGTAAATATAACTGACCATTTTTAAAGTTCATGTTAGTTGCTCTGGCAGTGTTCTTTCCTCTGTACTCCAAACAACACGGTGCAACCATCAACAACATGAAGAATGACCACGCTCCAGATACTTTTTGTTTAACATTTTAACTGGTTTGTCTTTATGGTGATTCATATGTTTTCACAAAAAGGGGTAGGTTGCACAAGAGAGCTATTTAGCCTGGTCAGCCCTTTTCCATTGCACTGGAGGATGCAGCAGGGTAGACTGATGCAAAAAGTATAATTTATGACTAGGGCTGCATCAGTTCTTACTAATACTATTTATGCACACCTAGTTATTATTTACCAGTGTGTTTTGGAGAAGTAACGTATTACGAGACTGTGGATTCTTGTCCAAACAAAGAATTCAAATGACTAGCGGGTCTCTCAGGGATCTTTTCTAGTTTTGCCACCCAACCTCCTCCACTCCATGATACTTAATTGATAAAGTAGCTCAGCCTCTCCATCCCACGCCACCCCTGTGTGTGTGTGTGTGTGTGTGTGTGTGTGTGTGTGTGTGTGTGTGTGTGTGTCTGTGTGTGTGTGTGTGTGTGTGTGTGTGATTGCAACGCCCCCTTTTACTTGGCTCAGGCCTGGTCTGGACAGGCAGGGTGAGTTATGGCTGAGGGGGGGGGCTGATCTGGGGAGAGCACTCCACGGCACGGCGGCCATGAGAAATGTGCTCAGGACCTCGCATCCCCGCTGGCCGCCCAGCCCTCTAGTTGGACCAGGGGGCCAGGAGCAGCAGAGCAGAGCCAAGCACGGAGACTCCCCTGTCCTCCGCTTGATCAGGGGATATGGTGGTGTTGATGATGAATGCCACAGCATTGATATCAATCCCCCTCCCCCCCCCCGTGCCCCCAAGTTAGTTGACTCCTCTTCAGTGTGTGAGGGCTGAACAAATGTCTCGCCAGATACAGGATGTGTAAGTCATCAGGTTCAGTGAAAAGCCACCGGAGGCGAAAGGGTTCCAGACAAGCGCGTACTTGATCGTTGAGATGAACGAAACGAAGCGAAAGGTCCAAACAACATGTTTGTTGAGGTGTGTGGGAGAGATGAGGATCGGAGTCAGAGAAGGCTGCCTCGTAAAGGTTGATTTGCTTTGTGGACTCAAAAATGACCCTGCAGTTTGGGTTCTTGACTTCCATGACTAACTGCACGTTCAGTAGAAGAAAAAAAAAGAAAAAAACTCAAATGCAAACAGTGAATTATCAATAAGAGGGTTTACCTGGAAATGCAAAGTATGCAGACCATTGTTCAATCTCACAAGACCTCACTTTTACCTACCAAACATGGAGGAACTAATCAGATTTATAGTCAGATGGACAGTGTTCTTGATTTTGGAGTTATTTGTGTTTTGGAAGCCTCTCCAATGCTTGCACAGTGAAGGAGAGCCCATTCCCGGGAGTTATTTGTCTTGATTGTGAGGGCATCTGATTTACGTGTATCTTTTTGTTGCTGCTCATTTCCTTGTGCGATTATATTTCACTGCCCGTTTGTTTGCGTATCGGGACACTCGGTGAAAAAAAAATGGAAACATCAGCACTCCTTGCGTCCGACTGAATGTTAATATCAAAGCCGCAGCAGGGATTGATCAATTCAAGGTCATTTTAGATGGTTTTGTCGGTTTCCCCATAAACATTGTGGTGACTGCTCAGGGTGCCTGAGGCGCTTGGTTAGATCTGCTATATTTATTTTCCATGGTATTGTCATTCCTGGAGAATGGATAACTTTTTAAAACAATTCAGGGTACTATTGTTTTGCCTTATTTTTTTTTTTTGAAGATCAGCTACTGAATATCAGGGTTGCCTTAACTTGGTGAAAGTGACAAAAGAAACAGACACACACACACACACACACACACACACACACACACACACACACACACACACACACACACACACACACACACACACACACAAACATGCAGGCACAATCAAAATTCTTTTTCCACTTTGTTTTTTTAAGCAGGATTGCTTTTTAAAAGAGTCCAACATGGCCTGGATAAACTCTTACTGCATTGTTAAACATTGTGAAGATTGATGGATGTGCATCGTCTCTGGTGTAGGCTTCCATTGCAATGTGATGCTGTAAAGCAGTTGTTTGTTTCTCTTCAGACAAACCCAGTTGGCCTTTGGTGGCTTTCATCTAAATTATGATGCATTATACTCTGATGTGTCTTAAGTTGACAATGCAGAAAAAGAACGGAAATTTTCCAAATTGGATGGATCAATGGACGAGTTTCCTTCATTTTCTTTGAATCAGTCACTCTTAACTTGCGGTGAAATGATATCCTGAAGGAATGCAAATGCAATAGTTTTGTAAAATCTGAACTTAATTGCAAATTACTATCCTCTGAAAGCTAACGATATATCTAAATGCTCCGTTATGCTGAAAAGCACACACATGTGGTTTAATTTATGCATGTATTGTATATTTTTTCCAAGTCGACTAATTTAAAGGAAATGCATTTTGAAATATTAATTTTAACCATCTGCATGTTTTCAACACAGCCCCACTTTCTTTTCAGTACAATTTTGATGTAGACATTGAAAGCAGAACACCAAATGAGATGAGAAACATCTTTCCTTGAATGTCAACCTTCGGAAAGAAAAGCTCGTTTGCTCCTAAAGATGAAAACACAAAGTGTTCCGCAACCTCAGTTGCCATTCGCTGAGCCTGCGCAAGAAACAAAAACGTCCCATAAAATTAAGTACAGTAAATTAGTCAAGAGTGAAAGTGAGGAGTCAAAGTTTATGCAGGGTGCTGGTCCCCCTCCCTATTTTGAGTGTGTGTGTGTGTGTGTGTGTGTGTGTGTGTGTGTGTGTGTGTGTGTGTGTGTGTCTGTGTGTCTGTGTGTGTGTGTGTGTGTGTGTGTGTGTGTGTGTGTGTGTGTGTGTGTGTGTGTGTGTGGTGGACCACATATTTCTTCTTTGAGACGAGCGGAGATAGTCAGACTCAGTAATTAAATTCTTGCTAAAGTAATGATTTGGTGTGCCTCACATTGCACAAGCATCTAGTACCTCATAAATTCAGTGCCAAAGCCAAGTGTTATCCCAGGGAGCTGGCCAGCTCAACAGAATGATGAGGAATGCATTTCTCCAAAGGGCTTTATGTTGTTGTTGTTGTTGTCTGAGAGGAATGCCTAAGAACATGCAGTGACACTGGCGAATTCGCACGGAAATGTGCCTTACAACTTCCAAGCAGTTGGTGGCCCGCATTAAAGGCCCTCCCTCTCTCACCCACCCAGTAGCATTACAATGTGCACTCACTGCAGCCCTCCGACAAAAAAACTGTGCAATGTGATGAGCCACTTGCACAAAATGGAGGAGCCTGACACCGCCAAGTAATTCATGAGGAAAACCCTTTGGAAATGATGCATATCTACCGCCACGCTATGCAAGAGCGGCGCTGCATAAAAGGCTATTTTAGACTTATCATCATGTGGGTAAGCCCAATCCTCCATCGCTTACCTCTCTGTCGGAGCCAGAGCAAACAGAGTGGGATGTATACAGACGCATGGAAACACGTGGGATCCGTGACCTCCTAAGGGCTTATCAGGTATTGAGTGTCCTGTGGGAGAGCAAACGATAGGAAGAGTGAAAGATAGGTAGTGGGACGTGTGTGTGTGTGTGTGTGTGTGTGTGTGTGTGTGTGTGTGTGTGTGTGTGTGTGTGTGTGTGTGTGTGTGTGTGTGTGAGAGAGTGATTTAATGTGAGCATAAAGGGTGTATAGGTGTACTTGCATGTGTGTGTTTGTCTGGGCTTGTGTATATACATACAGTATATATATGTGTGTGTGTGTGTGTGTGTGTGTATGTGTGTGTGTGTGTGTGTGTGTGTGTGTGTGCAAGTTTGTATGAGTTGTTTGTATATGTGCTTGTGTGTATCTGTATGCATGAGATCCATGTGTGTGTACGAGTTCTGCTTGTGCTTGTGTGTATCTGCGTCCCGTCCCTGTGTGTGTGTGCATGCGTGTGTTCCTTGTCTGGCCCTCAGACAGACAGGGTGGGGGGACTGCTGACGAGGCTGGGTGGTCAGTGGGGCGGACGGCGGATGAGTGGGCTTGTCCCTGGCTGCCCCCCCAGCCCCAGAGGAGGCCCATGCTGGACTGAGCTGAGCTGGGCCGGTGCTAGGCTGGGTCGGGTTGGGTTGGGCCACCCTGTGCTTGCCGGCCGGCTGGCCGTCCCGTCCGCACGGCCCGCTGTTTATCGCCCTCTGATCTGCGTCTGGCTGCGGAGGCGAGGGAACAGGATGTGAGAGGATCATCGCCACCTCAAAGCACTCTTTGTCCCACACAATCAGATCGCCAACTGTATTCACTGTGCCGACCGCGGGAATCGGACATTCATAAGTGCCTACAATCACAACGTCAGTGCCGATAAGGGCAGGGGAGGAACGAGAGGGGCGCACAAATGGAAGTGAGACGCTGCTTGATGCTTGGAATCTGTGCTGATCTTTAACCCTTATCTACCCTGTTGGATGCTATGGAAATGCTGGCTTTTGCATTCTAATGGCTCACCATGGGAACAATCAGATATCTGTGGTGAAGGACCTAGAGCTATGGAATTTTGGAATGAGCAGCTATGGGGTTGGTAAAATGTTAAAGCTACATGTGTTTTTCCAGGGGGTATTCTGAATAACACTTGCTCTTCTATGTAGGTTGTAGAAATCCTGCCTTTTTGTGGTGAAGGCCTGATAGGCAGCATACAGTCAAACAACATTTGAGCGTTAAAGTTCCACCAGTGACCTTAGATGAACTCTCGCCCTGGTCAGATGTGTGCGCTGGAGTGAAGCGGCCTGCTAATGGCTCCCAGCACTCAGCTTCTTTTCATATCAAATAAAGGTCCATGGTAGCCTTTGTCACAGGACACACATGCAGACGCTGCTACCTGTTTGACTGGTGGTAGAGAGAGAGACAGAGAGTGAGAGAGAGAGAGAGAGAGAGAGAGAGAGAAAGAGAGAAAGATCAGTGTGCGCCCGTTCAAACACAGACTGTAATGAGGGGTTTCGAGGCAACAGGTTTGCAGTGAGCTTTTAGCCTTAATAACAGGTTTCTGTCCCATTTGATGAGGTCAAGAGAGACTTTCCATTATGTCACCGTACCCTTTACCTTTCGTTGTCAGCCCACAGCGTACGTGTGTAATGTGAAAGACAAACATGGTAGACACAGTAGACAGACAGACAGACAGACAGACAGACAGACAGACAAACACACAAACAGTCTCTCTCTCTCTCTCTCTCTCTCTCTCTCTCTCTTTCTCTCACACACACACGCACCCTCATTCATGCATGGACGCATGCTTACATGCACACATATTCACACAGTTTTACAATGTGATTGCAGCAAATATGCAGTTCTGGTAAAACAATATTATTTTATTGACCAGGAACATGGCTGTACTAATTCCTCTAGCTGCAAACCTCATGTACCACAACTTTGTCTATAATTTGCTCGCAGCATATGTTCATAGCAACGGTACATAAAGCGGAACGGAAAACAGTAGGACAGAACGCATTAGTCAGCTCTCTCTGTGACTGATATACAAAGCAGGGCTTTTTTTTCTCTGATGGGGCCCTAGAGACCAGGGTATGGAGGACTAACGCTGCTAGCAGTACACACTTTTAAGTGTGTTCAGCAGTGCTGCAATACTCTGTCCCGAGGCCACAGTCGCAATAGCAGACAGTCACATTTCCATGTTTCAGTCGTTTGGCGATTGCACAAAATATAATACTGCATTTATCCTCAGAGTGAAGTCTGTGGTTTTGACCCGTGGTACTCCGAGCAGCTGAAGCGGGGTCAGGTTTGTTGCTCTTCTCAGTGTGAGTAACGATGCGGGATGCAGCAGGTAGATCTGATCCCGGATCAGGGCAGGATGCTGCCAGAGCTGGACGGTGTTGCAGGCGTTTCTCTCTGGTTGACCATGGGTGGAGGTGCCGCGGTCGCTTCAGACACTAAGTCCCCTATTTATTTAATTATATAGCGGGGGCTGCCGGCAGGCTCAAGGCGCAAGCTCCACCGGCCTGCGCGAGGACAGTGCACTTTGCTCGGGCAGCGCCTGTTGATGCCCCCCTTGCCTGGAGGGTGCCAAAAAGGCCCCTGACATCTCTTGAAATCCCCTCACCCCATCAGCTGCAGCACCACAGGGCCACCAGCAGATGCCACTTTTTTTCTTTCATATTATGTGGTGACATTAAAAGCCATGGCAGCATTCAGTGTTACTTAATTGGCAGAGAGGGCACTGCTTGGTGGTTCATGTACTGCATTGGGTGTTTTCATATACAGACAAATGCCGAAAGTAATTATTAGTCCAGAGTAACACATACATGAATAAATTATTAAATATATTCAGAAACGCTCAAAAACATGCATTTTTAAACACATGCCATAACAAAGTATCTCTGTCCTCATCAAACTTTTGGGGACTCTTTGAATGATGTTGTTTTTGTTTGTATGATGTGCTTTATATAACTCCTCCAGCCATCTGGGGACACGAAATGCACCAGGCCCTAAGTAGTTCCTGTTGTACAGCGATGGCTCTTATGTACCCAACGCCCTCACTTTTAAAGAGAGGTTTTCCCACCGGTGCTTTCTGAAACAACAAGGATTGCCCTGTGTGTGTGTGTGTGTGTGTGTGTGTGTTTGTGTGTGTGTGTGTGTGTGTGTGTGTTTACACGTGTGTTCATGACTTCATCCTTGAAGTTAGACTGAATCAGTGACTCAGGATGTCAGGCCACCATACTGCAGCAGAGAGCGTCGGTCATCTCACATATTCCATCATGACATACTAAAGACACGTTGATGGAGAAACAAGCATTTGGCCCTGTGTACTGTGGCCCTCTTACCATTTGCCGTCACCACTTGTTGTCATGCTTGAGAAAACAGATGTAGTAGCATCAGTCAGAGCATTCAACCGACCACAGCTAATCTAGCCAGTTAACAATGATGACAAAACCACTGTTAAGAGGCATAGCATTACCCAACAGATGCTAACCACTTTCTTGCCACTTAATGTAAGATGCCTTTTTCTGTGTGAAACCTCATGTGTGAGTAATACGTCTTTTTCCTTTTTTTTGTCTGGGTGAACCAAACTGTGTGTAAGAGAGAGAGAGGCTTGGTGGGGGGGGGGGGGGGTAACTCATAGACACTCATGGTGCAGTTGGCACCAGAATGAAAGCAGCTAAGCAATCCAATCCACTGCATTGGTAGGAAGCCATGCAGGGAGGGTTGAAACCCCTTCAAACAAGGCTCCCTTTACCTTCCACACTGAAAACAGGCCCTGTTTGCACGAGTGGTTTCCGCGTTGACTTCCATGTCCTTAAGCTGCTGGTCTGTTTGTCGTTGCCGGCGGCGCGAACGAGCCCCAGTGGCCTGGGGAGATGGGAGGCGCAGAGTTCAGCAGGAGTGCCGAGGCCGGAAGCACCTCCTGCTCCTCTCTCTCCCTCTCTCTCTCTCTCTCTCTCTCTCTCTCTCTCTCTCTCGCTTTCTCTCTCTCTCGCGCGCGCACGCTTTCTCTCTCTCTCTCTCTCTCTCTCTCGCTTTCTCTCTCGCTCTCTCTCTCTCTCTCTCAGGTTGTAAATCTCTCCATGCTGTGTCACGAGAGATTTGTTTAGTGGTCTGCCAGCCTCCTCTCTAAACACACAGTGTCAAAGCTGGGGACACCACATCCAGAAATGTGTGCTTTCCCCTTTTTTATTTTTTTTTACGTCCGCCAGCCAACGTGACGGACAGCACTGAGACCGGAGCGGTCAGCTGATGCGCGAGCTGCCCTGGCCCGTGGGGTCATGTCCGACTACTGAGAAGGGACGCAGGGGAGAGAAAGAGGGGGGGGGAGAGAGAGAGAGAAAGAGAGGAGATGGGAGAGAGAGAAAGAGAGAGAGGGGGAGAGAGAGGGAGAGAGAGAGAGGGAGCGAGAGAGAAGATGGGAGAGAGACAGAGAGGCAGAGGGAGAGAGAGAGAGAGAGAGAGAGAGAGAGAGAGGTTTGGGGGTAGGAGGGAAGTGTCTCTTTATGTAGCACTGATGCCTCTCCTTCTTCCCCATCTTGGACACTGTCACAGACACTTGCCACTAAACTCCATTAGACATCTGGTTTAATATTCCCCTATTCTTCTCTCCAGACCTTTCCAAGTTCATTGAGGTTTTTCTGGTCAGTCCAATTTTCCACTGGCAGCGTACAAGGCTATCCCAGGGTGGTTCCTTTTGGAATCCTGTCAGGACTTTGGGGCTGGCTTCTTCAGGTTTTTCTTTTTTTTTCACTTCAGCATTTTGTGAACCACATGCCTGTAGAGCAAGCGAAAGCTACCTCAGGACACCCTTAGAAGTGCGGTACACTCGGACCACTTTGTACCACGATTCTGTGCCACTCGTAACTCGGGGGTTGCATCTTTATTTTGTAATGTGCTAACGTGGTGAAAAGCTGCATCTACCACACTTTAGTAAAGAGCCTCCATTTTGTGATGTAACCACATTCAGCCCCTTTCTGACTGAACTTCTCCTCCATTATAAAGCCCTAAATAACAGAGGAACAGTTTCAGCCTTTTAGGAGAAGGCCACTCACAGCCACATGTAATACCTCTCTCTGTCTTCCCCCATCTCAGCAGTTATCAAACAGCCCTCACTCTTCCCAATCTTCTCACACTTAGCTTAGCGATAACCACTCCATCACTGACCCCCTGGCATGTACTGGCTCAGCATGGCCACCCTCTCAGCGTCCCCAAAAACACAAGGAATCTAAGGCCACCCCAAGTACTTGGCAAAACTGTGTCAAAGCAGAGAACAGTTAATAAAAGTCTTTGATTTGCTTAAGTAGGAAATTGGGGGGTGGAGGGGGTGGTTGGGTGGGGGGGGGGCTCTCAGTGTCTCCATGCTCGCGACACTCGCATAATGGCGAATGGGTGAAACAAGGAAAGCCAGCTCCTTCACAGAGGCACACAAAGGGCTAGCTGGGATCATTGCACAAGCATAAAGCGGGCCCTCTCTCCGACTGCGGTACAGTAATTTGCTCTCATTACCAGACTCAGCTGTTCCAGACCCAACAGGGGGTGACAACCAATAGGAGCACCAATACGCTTTTCCCCCCACGGGCAGCGGCTCGGGGCCCTGCTGGACGGGCGCGCAGAGCGATGCACGCACACACACACGCATCCATGGCACAGGGAACCACCCTTTTCCTTGGAAACAGCCCCGATGCTGTTTTTACCATTACGCTGGCACCGCATGTGTATTTGTGTGTGGGGCGCTGGGGTGGTAAGGGGTGTGTGTGTGTGTGTGTGTGGGGTGCTGGGGTGAGGGTGGGGAGGTGGGGAGGTTGCTGAAAATTACCACAAGCTAGCGAAGCTCAGTGCTCATGGTAACCAGAATGGCGAGCGGTTGTGAGTCAGTGCCCAAGAGAGGGCATCAGCCACAGAAGTCATACCCGGGCGGGCCTCCAGCTTGGATCACCAGCCCTGATTTTCACCCGACCGCAAACTTTAGTGTTTTTTAAAGGTGACATTTTCTGGGACAATGTGCGTTGGTACTGATCGCTGTCCATGAGAGACTTTAGATGTCAGGAACATTAAAGTATGTTGTTCTGATTTGTTTGAAACTAAATGGTCCACAACATGTCCTTTGTTCAAGGCGGCAACGTCCTCATGCATCTAATTAAGGGAAAAAATAAATCTGACTTAGATGGGTCAATGTTTCGCACTTGGAACACATCAACAGTATCCCAGATGGCATTACATATACACATATGGAAATACTGTAAATAAATAAAATTGGGAATGATACTAATTTTACATTGTAGTAAATTCAGCTGAGTGTATGGCGAACTTCAAAAGCAGTCAAACCTCATCTCTCTGCAGTTTAATAGTGAAGTCTGAGCTGTAACTTTGAAGTAGTCTCAGAAAGGTAAATCTTAGCTTACCTCATTTCCCACCATGCACCAGCCGCCTGGGAGGACCGACCTGTGTGCGAGTGGCAGAGACGCTCATGTGTCCCCAGAGGCTCTTAGCCTGTATTAGCGATGGCTCAGAGAGCACCTGGGTCACCTCTCGCAAAGTGGCAGCCTGAAAGCCACCGTCATGCCACCTCACCACAGGACACAGTGCAGTTTAAAAATACCCACACCAGTAGTGCGAGCTGCACTCCTGCTGCTGAGCCTCCCCAGCGGAAACCCCGGAGCTTACTGCACCCCGAAAGCGGGGGGGACTTTGGACCTGCGCTGCACGGAGCTGGCTGGGAGAGCGCCTGACAGACCTTGAGCCGCTTCACACGCTGCGGCCCCACATGCAAGGTGCTCTCACCGAGAGGAATTCAGCACTTTGGACAGCACCTACAATAGTTCTCTCCCACTAGGAAATCACAGCACAGCACATTTTGCAGGCTGTGTTTAAGGACTTTGTGGTCGGCGCCGTGGCCATGCTGCAATTTCAGCAAGGTGCAGCAGAGACGCGGAGGAGAGGCTGAGGGAGGTTCACGGCGTATTCCCCCTGCACTGGGCAGGCCGGAGTTCCTGAGAATGGCCCACATGATGGATGCATTTCTGATGGATTTAACTTTCCTCCCTTTGATCATAGATTAAATAAAGTCTGTCTAATGTCTAATAGACATTGGTTACCTCACTGCTCATTGCTGCCTCAAAAATCTTTTTTCACACACTAGGACATTAAAGCTTTACTGAGATTCTGCATAATATCTTAAAACAAATGGCACTGCATGAAACAATTACTGAACACATTCATTCCATGTTATGTGCATCTGAGTTCAAGCTGTCATTCTGTCCAGGATGTCTTAAATGTCTTTTGGATCCTCATTAGCATTTTATAACCTATTCAAGGTTCAAGGCTAATTGTACCCAGAGGATCCGCAGGGGTACTTGGCTTCATGCTCAATATGCACACAGTCAGTTAATAGTTTTCAATGTTGTATTTTTTTTTTGTATATGTGTGTGTTGCTCACACACTAACTTCATTAGCAGCGTAGCAGAACACATTTCATGGCCTGTCTTCTCTTTCCCCCCAGGCAGTAGGGAGGCGGCGTTCACCTATGCCATCACGGCGGCCGGCGTGGCCCACGCCATCACGGCGGCCTGCAGCCAGGGCAACCTGAGCCACTGCGGCTGCGACCGGGAGAAGCAGGGCTACTACAACCAGGAGGAGGGCTGGAAGTGGGGTGGCTGCTCGGCCGACATCAAGTACGGCATCGATTTCTCCCGCCGCTTCGTGGACGCCCGTGAGATAAAAAAAAACGCCCGGAGGCTAATGAACCTGCACAATAACGAGGCGGGAAGAAAGGTAAACATGTCGGAATCAGTCCCTTTTTAGACTTTCATGTGTCTTATTTTGTATTTGTTTTTTTCCCCCCAGAAATGTTTGTAATTATTCTTCTTGGAACGTCTAAACAGTTCATCTTACAGGGCATTTGAAAAATTCATCATTAAAAGCCTACAGTATTTTCTGAAGTTGTTTGGATTTTGCCATAAATTGGTTGCAGTTTGTCAATAGATTACTCTGGTTTGGCTGGCCTGCCTTGAGGGGCCTGCCGGGGAGCGCCCTGTGTGCTGGTGTGTGTGCTGGTGTGTGTGTGTGTGTGTGTGTGTGTGTGTGTGTGTCCCACGCGCGTATGTGCATCTGCTCGTCACCTCCTGCGCTTCCAAAACGAGTGCGAGCTGCAGGGGAGTTATCTCCTGCCAGTGTCGAAGTACGCTTGGCAGCCTGTGGACAGGAAACAGATCTGGCTGCTGATTGGCTGGACGCCCATGTTGCCTCCGATGCCTAAGTACTCGGCTGATTGATAAGCAGCAGGTCCATTTTCGGCAGCTAGTTATGCCTAGCCTCAATTACAGTGTTTTCTGCACACCATACTGTGGTATCCTCTCCCTAAATGGAACAGCTTGGCTGTGGCCCTGCTGGCCATGTTTGTTTGCTATTAGTCACTCACGAACACAAAACAACTTGAAACCCCTAATGGCACAGCCTTTCTCCCCATCAACGGCACTCTGGTGACAAATGGATCTAATTAATAACGTTGGGCTTTAATGTGTGCAGTGGGAAAGCCAGGCTTTGTACCCATGGTTGCCAGATGGAGGTCTGCCCAGTCCTCTCATGAAGTTATGAAGTGCAAAGTCAGAAACAGGATATTATTGCAAGTCCTCCCTGCCCCCCCCCCCCCCCCCATCCACACCCCCCCCCCCCCCCAATGCAGAAAACACAGCACTGCCACTTTACTGCGCCCTTTGAGTTTTTTTCTTTCCCCCTCTCTCTCTTCTCTGAAACTGGGGATCTACCAGGAAGATGGTGGAGCCACAGCAGGCGGGATTGGGAGAGTGAGAGGGGGGGCGATCGGGAGCTGACTGACTGGGGGAGGCCTGCGGGCCGTGGGACAGCCGTGCGTCGCGCTGGCGCGCTGAGATTTCAATTGCCGTCACATTTTTGTGCTGCGGTTTCAACTATCTATAAATGAATTGAGGCGAAACATTAGTGTTTTTAAAAGTAAAACACACTGTAGCTGGTTTATCGTTCAGAGGCCACACAGCTCACCACACTCCCATGTGTAAAGGCCTGGGAGTTTGCCTTGAGGAGAGAACCGTGACTCTCAGCACAAAAAACATTTAGTGAAACAAAGAGCTGGGAAAGTGAATGACTATATTGTCGATTGATTACGAGGTGACAGTACTGTTTAGAAATGTCGTTTTACTCCGACTCCTCTACAGGCTGCAATAAAGATACATGGAGCAGAGACAGCACTGGCTTATGGGTAACGGAGTGTAAACTGAGCTTTCAAACCGACATTCAACATTATGGGCACCAGCCTTCTTACTGCGCTGGCTTCGCGTAATGCTTGTTTTTTAAGATGGCACCTAAACACAACCGAGCGGCACATGTTCCTAATTCCCCCTCTTCTCTCTCATCCCGTGTCTGATGGAAAAGGATCTTTTGTCACATCCCCCCCTAATTGGTAGCAGAAAACTGTCTTTGATGGAGAGTGTAAGGAGATGCCTCCAACCATTGGTAAGCCACTCTAGTTGGTGGGGAGGGGGGTGGGGGTAGCAGTCACACCAGTTGCGGTTTTTCACCTTTCGGGGCTGCCTACTGCTTAATCTGCTCTCTCATTGTTGTGGCATCGCGAAGCCACAAACGAGCGGAGCGACCGAGCGACAATGCCACCGAGACAATGGCTTTGCGTGAGCTTGATGGGAAGGAGGGATTAATCAATTACTTTGTGTGAGCTTCTCAGAGGGAACGATGACTGGCCCTGGCGAGGCGTAGCGCCAGGAAAGAAGAGGCACTGGAAAAAAGGCCTTGCCAAGAAAATGTAACATTTCATGCAACAAATACAAGGCACATTCTTCACTGGAGTCTGCCGTGAGGTTGAGGAATTCATGTTATACGAACACAGAAGTGGTTTGTGTCGTCCCTCAAGACTGGAGGCGCGGTGTGTGTGGAGTCGCTCCTTTTTTTTTTGTTCGCGCTCAGATTTATTATGCATTCAAAAGATGAAATGTAACTTAAACAACACGGGGGCGAGCTATTTGTGGCAGAGGTTTGGACAAATACACAGCAAGGCTTAAGTGTTGGCTATGCCCTGCCGTTGCTGTGGACACTACTCCGCGTGGCTCCAAGGGCTGTGGTAGTCCCACCAATGCATGTCTTATTTCTGAGAAGAACCTCTAATTATCTACTTCTTTTCATCACGTCAGGCCATGCTGATTGGTGTTCCTCATTTGGAATCCTTCATTTTTTTTTAAATGTCATTCAAGTGCCATTCAGTTAATAAACCATGATCCCACACCTATGAGGGATCCAGCTGTAAACAGTTAATGGTCATTTGTTGGTTGTGTCTGCACACAATATCTGTAATGCATTAAATAGCTGAAAGATCCACTTTTAACTCGAGTGTAATGCGTATGGTTATACAAGATTTATATTTATTTTTCCTGCCCATTCATGTGGTCTTCGGGAAGGTAGGGGGAATTACAGGGTAGAATATTACCAGCAAGTCCATTTTCCCCCCTAAATTTTGACATGAAGCTGGCACTGGCCACCATCTCAGAATTTTAGATATGCTCGGTTTTGGTTCAGTTCATACTAAACTGTCATTCCTAGCTCATTGAGAATGCTAATGTTGAACATTTCCTTGCCAAAGTGCAAAACAAAAGCCTTCCCTGCTGTGCATGCTTTCCTGGGCTCTCTCTTCCTCACAAGATTATGTTTTTCAAAAAGAAAACTTTCACCAGAAGAAAGAAGGCTACTGTTAGGCTATCATAAAGTACTCAGAAATAAATGCACTGGATATTAATGGGCAAGGATCTATCACGGCTGCCATTTGTTCTTGATAGATCTTATTTGAACAAAGACGGCTCTCACAAGACATCTTTAGTTATTCACTGTTCCATCTAATATCCAATTCAAATAAATACAGCTCCTTGGTCATGCATTTCTAGAGTAACAACAAGGACATAAAACACTGGTGTAGACTTTAAGATTTTCTGGCAAAAATACCTAAACCAAGCATTTATTACATCAGCAAAACTTTTTTTACCAACATTACTGCTGAAATGTTGACTGGTCTGAGCAGATCCAACTAAAATACCATACATATATATCTACATTCTTAGTTTTTGATGTATATAAGCAGAACAATTAAAAAGATATATGACATCAGTATATTGCGCCAAGTCATTTTCTTGTCCTCATAAAATGTATTAAGTAGTTCTACAAAAAGGCCGTTATGGGTCACTTCCCTTTGGAGAGTGCGTTGCTGGAACCGTTTGTGTAATTACTTCTTAGACGACTATTAAAATGTCCTAACGTTTTTGCTAAGAAATATATAAATAAGCCAAACCCCATTATATTTTTAGCATATGAAGAAGTCTATTGCTGCATTGCTCTATGGGGTAGAAAATTGTTTGTGCTCTGTCTGTGTGAAACAACAGTTTGGTGGCTCTTTAACTGAAGATAAGTCACTCTGGGACGTTATGACAACAGAAAGATTTACTCATCTAAGCTCCTTAACGCGTCACTTTTATACGGATATTAAATTAGTAAATTACATTTCTGTTAAATCTTACCAAAAACAAATTTATTTTAATGATTGTGTTAGGTTGTCAGCAACCGAAACCACCAACTTGAACTGAAGTTGTAAGTCTATTGAGATCTTAATCTTACATAAAACTACCCTTGTCAAATGTCTGTGTCTCAGATGATCAGGACGATCATTTGTTCCCCAGCCTGCTGGCCATTTTGTGTCATACTCAACTGTGAACATTGACTGTATCGACTGCGCTAAAAGTATGAACTGATCTGGGACAAGGGAATGCCATATGGTCTAACAAATGCACGTATTATTGATTCTGTGGTGTGTATATGGAAAGACCTAAGTGCATGAGTGACTTGAACATACCTTGCTGTCTCCCCTCAGGTCCTGGAGGAGCGGATGAAGCTGGAGTGTAAGTGCCACGGTGTGTCGGGCTCGTGCACCACCAAGACCTGCTGGACCACGCTGCCCAAGTTCCGCGAGATCGGCTACATCCTGAAGGACAAGTACAACAAGGCGGTCCACGTGGAGGTGGTCCGAGCCAGCCGGTTGCGACAGCCCACCTTCCTCAAAGTGAAGAAGACCCAGGGCTTCCGCAAGCCCATAGAGACCGACCTGGTCTACATTGAGCGCTCGCCCAACTACTGCGAGAAGGATGCCAAGACGGGTAGCGTGGGCACCCAGGGGCGCCTGTGCAACCGCACCTCGCCGCACACAGACGGCTGTGACCTCATGTGCTGCGGCCGAGGGTACAACACGCACCAGTACACCAAAGTGTGGCAATGCAACTGTAAGTTCCAGTGGTGCTGCTTTGTCAAGTGCAACACGTGCAGTGAGAGGACGGAGGTGTTCACCTGTAAATAAGGGACGGGGAAACGAAGCTCAAGCATGGAGGAAGAAGAGGGGGGAAGATTGGACAGACAGCTTAGGGAAAAACCCATAGTGAGAGGAAGAGAGAGAGAAAGAGTGAGTGGGAGTGAGAGAGCGAGAGAGAGAGAGAGAGAGAGAAAGAGAAAGAAAGAGTGAGAGAGATGGTTTTGGACCAGTGGAGAGGAAATGGAATGGAATCACACTATCAGCTCTTCATGGCATCATTTTGCACAGCAGAATCTATATTTGCTTGAACACAAAGTAAAGGCTAAATATCACTAGGTACAACCCCAGCTCTTGACTGAGTTAAGAATATTGGGTGCTCATGCACTGATGTATCCACACTGACTGGAAGTTAAGACTGCAGGATACTAATCATGCCCTGGATGGGGACTGTGCATTGCACTGAGGACAAGACCGGGTGACTCGTGGGATGTGGAAAGTGATGGGAATTTGCTCTGAGCGACTGAGAAAAAAGGGTTTCAAATGTTCTGTTCACAGCTTTTAAGTCTCAAACTCTTGGGTTTCAAGAAGGGGACAGCAGAGATATAAAGGTACAATGGCAAAAAAAAAAAATACTGGCATCTTGACTGTGCCGAAATGAAGACCGCTGTGGAGTGCAGTGCCTACGGGAGCACTGGAAGCTGAAATGGGGAAGTCTCTACCGTAAGCCTTCTACTGCCAACTGGAAAAATGGTGGAGTATGTTAGTCGTCCAGTCACACTGGAACTGTCTGTTTGAACACTGAAAATAAATTGTTTATTTATGTAATAGTATCTTAAAACAAAGCACTAACGGGTAGAAATGTCTTATTTTGTACTAAGTGTAAAAGAGAGAGAAAAAAAAGTTTTTAGAAACTCTGACTGAAGGTGCGTGTCTTTTAGAAAAAAAAATCCCACCATTTCCCAACCAAAAAAAGCCCTTGATTTCCAAAATGGTTTCCGTGGTTTCACTTCTGGTGTGTGTTGACTTCAGAAATCAACTCATAGGACAGTATATTTCTCATTTACATGGGTTCTATTTTTCTCTAGCGTAGCTTTTGTTTGCAGTCAGATATGCACTATGATTCCTGTTCCCGGTTATTATGCATTTCCAGACATAGTCAAGGAGAAGACAACTTTCTTAAGCTGCAAAAAAATCCTCAAAAACAAACAAAAAAGAAATCCTTCCTCGATTCATTAAACGTGACATTAATATGTTGCTGGATATGTTGTCGAGTACTGCACTGATATTTTTTTTTCTCTTCAGATACAACTCAAATGAAACTAAATAAATATCAATTTGTCTGAGATCTGATATTCTTTTGAGAGGATTATCCCACAGGAGAATCATGAATCAGAGAAGGGAGTCAACTGTCCAAGTCCACAGCCTTCAGAAAAGAATTTCATTCCTGTCGTCATTAAAATGCCTACTACAGCTTGCTTACATGCACCATATTTACAGTGTATTTCATGAAACTCTTCATTGGGCATCTCAAAGAATCTATTTACCCACAGATTTACCTTCCTTAATGATAGACCCTAAACTGTAATATACAACGCATCAACATTTATAAATGAAAGAGTTTTGTGAAGAGGTGAAGATGTGCTACCATACTGAACTTCCATTTTATTCAGAGTGAGAAAAAATATTATTTTTGTGGCATTTCTGTTGACATTTAACATAATTAGTGATAAACATGAGAGACGATCATTCACTTTATTTCACTTTAACAGTGTTACATTTGGGCCAGCCTAGTCCTGTTTTGGGGCTTTTTCAGCAATGGTATGTTGTATTTACCAAAACAACTTGGATATGCAAGTTATGTAAGTTTCAGCATGTTAATGTGAATTATGTGTATAAGTAGTCAAATATGTCACTATGACAGTATGAACAGAGCCATTTAAGACTATAGGAGATCTTATTTAGTTTGTCCAGGTGTATTTTTTCTGACCAAGTCAAAGCTAAGGCAAAGGTATTTAAAAGTCCCTGATGCTTGTTAATATAAAGATGTGTGTATACCTAACAGAATTACAGAATTACAATACGATGTGAAATGATTGTATGCTCACCTGCCATCACTTTCACCAAGAGTTCGAATGAACGTGCATCACGCAACAAACTACAAACACACACACTCTTTTCAAGTTATATTCAGAACAACAGTGAGTCAAACAAGGTTGAAAACATTCAGCCACCCCTCTATCAAGTGGCAGATGCTTAAAAGGCAGCTCATTAAATGTAACTTTCACATTGTGTCGAGTCACATTGCATATGTATGGATGTGGTTCCATTTCACGGCGCTTCAGAAAGAGATGAGAGGGCCGTGGCATGTTAGCTCTGTCAAAACTCAGATCTGGGGTTGCTTTGCTGAAGTGGAGCAGAGTTGAGATATCTGGCCATTGTGTGCATCACATTTGAGCCAATGAGAGGAAGGAAAGAAATGTCCCCTTATTAAGAAGTTCCAACCACCCTTAATATGTCTATTGGCGATGTGGAGAAAACATAGATCATTAAATATCATAACCAAATAAATCCAACAGCCTGCTGACTTTGACATTATTTTGTACACAGCACATGTTCATAATAACCCCGTGGTTTGCTTCCTTGATTATGGCACGCATGGAACAAGGGGAAATTATCTCTTACTGAAAAAAAAATAATCTCAATCATGCATGGAAAATAAGGAAAACAATCTCCCTGGTTTCAAAAAGCTTTTTCATGATATGGTCTTCTCTCTGCCGTAGCTGTCATCCGTTCCTTTCAGCGCGCAGCCTGGAGCAAGATTTGGGTTGACTTTGCTGGACAGTCGTGCTTGACTTAACCATAACTGCTTTTTAGCGTCTGTTCACTGGGAAATGTTTCTCTTGTTTTGCTTCTTCTTCCTGCTGCTGTGATTGCTTTGACTGGGCAGAGAGCTGAGGCTGCAGTGGGACCATCGCCTATTATACACTTTTCAGGAATGACCAACACAGCCATGTTTTCATCTACCTGCAGCACTGTTGAGAAGCCCTGGACTCCAGTAGATCACTGGCAGTGGTCGAGGTTGAGTGGGAACAGCCTGAGTGGAACTGTTGTGTTTTACCAAAAGAACAAAGAGGAGAGAATGTGGTTCTATTGAAAGCATTTCTCCAATGGTCCAGGTGGCAGAGGCCCGTGGAAGAGTGATGTCGACAGTAGAGTGAGCTTAGTGGTAAATGTTTTTTTTTTTCTTTTTTCTTTATACACATTTGATGCTTCTAATTTTGGAAAGAAAGGTCCCTTTTATTCAATAATTTGAAAAAGTGTTTTATATGTATGTATGTAAACAGAGTGACCAGTGGGATTTTGGACCGACATACAATTTAACATTAAAAAAAAAATATTGTTCATTGAAATAGTGAATTAACATGGAATAAAGTTACTGAATGTATTGGGAACCCCCCAAAAAACCCTAAAAACTTAGCATTTAGGAAAAATATGACATGGAAAGTTGTATTTTAAGCATCAGACTCAGCCGTTGAATAAATCTGGTGGAAGTATGTGCATGAAACGTGTGAGAACACTGAAAACGGTTTCCCTCAACATAACTGTGCTTTCATCATGAAAAATTCTCAGTGCAAACTCTCTTTTTTTGAAGTGGTCCTTCGCCACTGTGAAAAGGGAGCAATGCCACTTTGTTGGCTGGTTGGATACTCAGCGACTCTCTGCTTGGCTGAAAAGCATAACAGGCAGCCAGCAGAGCAGAAGTAAGATGTGTTTTGTTAGTTGTCTGAAACCCCGGGGCCCGGAACCACATAAGCTCCTATACTATACCCTGGATTGAGAAAAATAAATCCATTTGTTTCTGACAAACATTTTGTCATTAAAAAATATGAGATAGAAAAAACAGACTCTGCTGTGTGTGTGCGCGCCTCTAAAGCGGCCATTGTTTAGGTGTCAGAATCATTAGTTCATTGGGTTCTATTCTGCAAGCTAATGCTTCTGGTCTAATTCACTCTGGGAGCGGCATGTCTGCTGTTTCAGATCAGACCCACTCCGCACAGGAGTGGCACAGTAACAGAGGCCTTTCTGCCAGAGGGGGGGGGGGGGCTGGACCACAGGGTGGGATCTATATCTATAACCAGTTCAAATTTAATAGCAATCACGGTATGCTTGAGTTTGGCAAAGGGGGGAGGCAAGGGGTGTGTGTGGGGGGGGGGGGGGGGGGAGTGGGTGGAAGGGGGTGCTTCACTGAGTGCCATTTTGGCACTGTGGAGTTAACTCTTCACACAGGAGGACTGCATTTAAAATGCATACCAACAGCACGGAGAAGGAGCCAAATCCCCTCCGAATCCCATCAGTTCCTCAAAGGGCTGGGGGTACAAGTGGAAGAAAAGGGAACCGGATACTCTCACTCTCTCTTTTCTTCCGCAATCTCTTTCTTTCTCTCTCTCTCTCTCTCTCTCTCTCTCTCTCTCTCTCTCTCTCTCTCCGTCTCTTTCTCTCTAGCTCTCTCCCCCCGTCTCTTGCTTTTCATTTGAATTGAAAAGTGGCGAAAAACTGTTCCCTCCTCTTAGGGCAATGCAGGCTCTCTCTCTCTCTCTCTCTCTCACTCTCTCTCTCTCTCACTCTCTCTCTCTCTCCCCCTCTCCCTCTCTCTCTCTCTCTCTCTCTCTCTCTCTCTCTCTCTCTCCCTCTCCCTCTCTCTCTCTCTGACTGAAATGGCCGGAGACTGACCCTGCTGTGTTTGCCCTCCTCCACAGACAGAATCCTCATTCAGGGCTTCAGAAAAATGGGGAGGCTCCTAAGGCTCCTGTCTGATGGGCCACTGCAATGGAACAAAACCAAGCCCACTGCCAGGACTCGGGCTGATACCCAGTCTAAAAGTACTGTAATCCTGTCGGGATCATGAGTTGGTGAAAGACACAAAGATCTCTCTTAAGGATTTATTGTGTCCAGAGGATTAGGTTCAATGGCTGTGTTGAGATGTACTGAATGTTCAGCGTATCGAGAGAAAACGTGCTGAATAGTTACCCGGGGAGTTCGAGGAGAGAGAGAAAAAAAAGCCTTCCAAATTTGATTGACTCATCTTAGAATTGGGCTGGCACTTTCGAGCCTAGGCATATCGGATCAGGATGTCACTGTCACTAGTTCCATCTGCGGTTCGCCTCCAGTTGGCCAGCTCAGCTTTTCCGTAGCTTCTCCAAAGTGACAAAAGCAACGGGATCCCACTGACTTGGCGGAGCGGGGCCCGGCCTCCACCCACCAATTTGTTACTTCGGTGGGAGAAGACAAGAACCTTTTGGATCTGCTGCGTGGCCTCCAGAGATAAGCCGCAGCTGTGAGGGGGAGGAGGGCGCAGGGGGTGGCGAAAAAATAAATTACATAAAAAATGAGAGGGAGAATTAAAATTGAGGACTCGGGGGTCCTTTCAACTGACGTTTGAGATTTGCCAGGGGCCAGTTCTAAAGAAAGGACTGTTGTCCTCCAGACACTGTGCATCCATTATGCTAGTCTTCAGTCACTTAGAAAGCCTGTGAAGAAGCCCTTGCTGGTGATGGATCATCCGAGAGCCTTTCCACATGTCTTTCAAGTCTGTTATGTTATATCTTAACAGCATCAGATGGAGTGATAAAACAGCATGGTCCTACTACTGTGCCGACACCATTTTTTGTTTCCCTTAAGCGCAAGTCAGAAGGCTGTTCATTTCTACAATAAATCTGTCATTCCCATATACTTGTTTTTTCTATGTGGAAGCACAGCTTTAGGGCTTGTGTGCCAACAGGACTTTTGGGATACCTATGTGTGTGTGTGTGTGTGTGCGTGTGTGTGTGTGCGCGCTTGTGTGTGTGTGTGTGTGTGTGTGTGTGTGTGTGGGTAGGGGGGGGGGGGGCAGCAAAATGTTGCCCTCTCAAAGGAATGTGTCCGTAGTGAATCATTTAGATATTGCTCATCAGCAAGGCTTTTAATTTAATCCTCTCTTGCTCATTTAGTCCTCCTGTCTCCAGACAGCTTCAGTTTTCCATACTGCGACTGAGGACAATAACAGAATAGATTCAGCATCTGCCACTTCCTATCAGCCTCTGGACCTGTATCCCACAGTATTTCCTGTGCTGAGCGGCAATAGCCTCTCAGGCCTGCTTGCAGGCTTTTTTCGAAACAAATGTGCAGTTGTATCTGCCGCTGGGCTGGAATGGTGTTTCTCATCATTTACTTTACGTTGTTTTGACTGCTTGTCTTATTGAAAGACCATCATTTTGAGGTTCTGCGTCATCTGTTTGATATTAGTGGTGAGGAACACATGGCCATTCAAAGGCAGAGGCCTGAGTGACATCATAAACCACAATATGGAGCAGAGATCGGCAGCCCCGGCTCTGAAGTCCTAGAGGAATACCTGACACTCATCTGGCATTGTCCCTGCAACAGACACAGGTCGTCGGGGACCCATTGGCCTAGACACCTCAGTATACACCTCGCAATCAGGATGTGGTAGACTGTTGATGGCAAAGCACGGTGTGGTTTAGACCTGTTAACATCTTGCGGTCTAAGAATGTTGCTTAAATTTACACCACTACATTGCACTTCATTTCTGTGGAATGTTCTTAATTTGTAAGTATTTGTGCCTTTTAGGACTTAAATGGGGCCTTCCAGGAGAGCCATTATTTCTCTCTTTGCCTGTTGTATTTCAAGTGAGGCAGAGAAAAAGACAGTTAAAGGAGTATTTTTGAACATCTGCTCTAACTGTAAATAATTTCAACTGTAAATAGCTTTAGATAAGGAGATATGGCGAGTGAAATTTATACATACACAAATTGTAAGTTAAATGTTTTGTGTGGAGACGAGACTCCAGCACACTGAATAACGACCCTCCATTTGGCATGCTCACCTGTTTGTGTTGGCCAGGGGTGGCGAGCGTTGCTCATAAAATATAAGTGGGGTTATGGCTGATGTGGTGCTGCCCTCCTACCTCATGCAGCAGACAACATTAGCAGTCTCTCAGCATGTGTGTTTATGTGTGAAAGAAAGACAAAGGGGAAAAGAGAGTGAGAGAGAGGAGGAGGTATCATTCATTCTGTGAATGTGTGTGTGTGTTTAGGTGTTTTAGCAGTTGTGGGAACGGCGGTCTGTCTGTTTTAGTGTGTGAATGTGTGTGTGTGTGTGTGTGTGTGTGAGGGGGTGTGGGTGGGTCTGTCTTTCTGTCTGTGTGTGCCTTTGTGTTTGTACGAGACACTTTTGGGAAGTGGGTTTGTGCATGGAGGCATTGGCGGGGAGACCTCGAGGACAGCCCACACGCGCTTCCCTCAGCTCAGTGTCCGGTGGTGGGCCAGGCCACGGCTTCTCCTTGAGGATATTTTCTTCGCTTTTTTGTTTTTATGGCTGGAGTGAGGTTGGGGTTTTCAAAGCAGACTCCACCTCTGTGGAACTGACAAAGGACCCTTCAGGGCCCTTCAGTTTTCCAAAAGAAGGCCCCCATAAACAGCCTGTCATTCGCCAAGAGTTTGTCATGTTGAGTAAAACTGAGCGCACTAAAATATTTTTCTGTAAGACAAATTTAATTGTTTGGAAAAATAAAGAATGAGGGCTTGAGCACTTCTCATTAGTGTGTATTCGCTACAAGAATTTATGTTGAGATTACATACAATGTGTGCTAAAGTCCTTTAATCTGCCAGGGCTGAAACAGCAGAAGTGAAGTGGAAAACATATTATGTAGGCTTTTTATCTTCACTTTGCACCACTGAAAAAGAGGAATAGGAGAAAAATATTCACTGCTTACTTTGGAAAAACAAGAGAAATTATTTCCTAGAGCAAAAAAAGAAACCAATATATAACTACTGTTTGTTCAGTTTGTAAAAGGACATGAAAAACCCACTCTGAACACCATGCCCTGAATGCCATTGATAAAATAGCACCAATATGCTCGGCAGCTGAGACCACAGAACTTGATACCCCATAGAAGAAATCCCTGGACATTTGGAAAATATTTGCATTTTCAACATCTCGGTTTGCCTTCGCAGCACGCAAGATGGTGTCAACAAGAAAAGACATTACCAAAATCGTTTAGCAACTAAGAGGAAAAATTGCAAACAATATTTAGATGAGACACTTCATGGAACAACTGCCACATTAATGGGGTGAAATATGACCCATTTTGTGGAATTCCTACGACTGCTTGCAAAACTGTGGAGCTTCTCCCCAAACTCAAACTTGGCAGCGTGCTACAGTTTGGAACAATTGGTAATTTTTGAACGATTTCCTTTTGCGAAATCTATGCCATTGCGTACTGGTGACACGCAGCAGAATGATCTGGAGTGAATGTGAGGGATGAAGTCTTAGCACACGCTGGCAGAGTACAGATGTCTGCTGGTGGGCAAGCCTGTCACTCAGTGGATAGATTTGATGGCTAACTCCTTCTGTCAGGCAGGCACACCACATCCATGGCTGCATCAGAGAGCAGCTGCCCGGTGCGCGTGTATTTCCGTCCCCATCTGTGTCCCAGGCTGATCGCGGGCTGGCGTACATGCCTTTGAACATGCAGACCGATGGACGGGAGGCTACTGTGGTCTGGAGAGGCAGAAGAGGGATTACTGGTGGTAATCCAGGGCCTCCTCCCAAGCCTTTTCCCTCCTCCCTGGTGCGTGCTGTAGCCCCCCTGCCCCACCTACGAAAGCTGCCTTTCTTCCTCCAGGCAGAGCCCCCCCCCCCCCCCAAACCCAGCCACAACAGAGAACCATCCATGGGTCATGGATGCGCCATGGGGATCAAGGTGTTGATGATCGTCCAGGGACGTATGTCGACGAGAACGTCACTGCACGTTTGGGCCCTTTGATCAGTGGGTTTGAACCCCATCTTCAAGAACCATCTCCCCTCCACACACACACACACACACACACACACACACACACACACACACACACACGTATTTACATACAGGCTTTTTGCCTCACCTCTCCAACCAAGGCGTAAGTGTGCCGGGATAGAGTTTCTCCGTGCCTCGGGACTTCTGGCAACACGTGGCTTTGTTTAAGGCCTTTCCAATCCCCGAGGAGGCTGCTGGCAGAGCCCTCGCTGCCAAGCTTGAGAGCGCCCCACCCAGGGTCTCAGCCGTGTGGAGGTAAAGAGAGAAGAGCGGGCAGCTCCAATGCAGTTTATCCCAGCATGGGAGGGCATACTGGTCCTGGGCCTGGGCCTCAGCCGGTTCAATTGACACACATGCAGTGTTTTAACAACCTTGCAGGTGTCAAAACAAGCAGTGTTTGGGTTAACATGAAGGGCAACACCGACCTGTGTTACAACATAACAGTGTTGTAACCAGTGTTACAACAACTTAACTCATAATAGTTTATCTCACAGACACTTTGACATTGCAGAAAGTTCCAGAAAAGCATTTCACCTTTAAGGACAGTGACCCCCCAGACCACCCACATTGAGTGACCAGGTTAACGAGAAATGTGCTTTGGCATGTTTCAGGGTAACCTTTATAATCTGAAGGGCTATCAGCTCGGATGGATATCCTGTGGCACAGCAAGGGCAGCACACATGCATGCTATCATGCTGGTTCAAAAGAGCTCTCTCAGCTCAACGTACAGCATTCAGCACTTTCAACACTGAGATCAAACACGATCAGATTATCTCTTATCACGGTGCCAGCAACAGGTGTGTTCAAGTAAATCAATATTAGGCAGCTGCCTGATGGGTATCGTAGTCATTTCCCAACCAGATGAGCTTCCTGAATGAGAAGCCAAGAGGTCACATGAAATCCATTGCATTAGTGACACAATGCCAGATTAGATCGACAAAATCTCCGTCGAGTCTCATGCTGTATATTCAATATAGATTATGTAAACATAGTAAGCTAGTTTTACACCTTAAAAGCATATTTTAAGGCCAGAATATTTGTCTTATAATGGTAGTGTATTTGCTTTTATATTTTTTCAGAGTTTGTCAAAAGGCTGAAAATGTTGAATTGAAAATGTTTGAACACTTAATGGCAAAACCTATTTTGGAAGTATGACTTTAATGTCTAAAACTTGATTCGTCTACAGATGAGCAGCCTTGCCTATAAATAGAAAAACCTCCATAGAAAAGAAGAAACCATCACTTAAATGTGCTGACAGCGGAAGAAAATATTTAAGATCATGTCTAATTATAATTTCTTGTAATTATAATTCCACTACATATCGTCCCTCCAAAGTAAACGCTGGCCCTTACATTTCTGTACTTTATGACAGCGAGTTGTAATGAAAAAGTAATCCACAAATAGATAAATGCATTAGGCCTCATTGGGAAGTGGCATTAGGTCTCCAGGCAGCTGTAAAAGCCATTTTTAACTCGTGCTGCTTCGCTGGCCTGCATCCCACATCTACACCTCTCATCACCGCTGCCTGTAAAACTGGGCCTGCGAGAGAACGCACTCCCGTGACACACACCCTTCTCTCTCGCCCCCCAGCTTAGAACGTCACCAGAACAGACTACGCGTGTATACACACGCACGCACACGCACACCCACACCCACACTCACACACCAACACACACACACACACGCACACACACACACACACAAATAACACAGACAGAAGCACACAGCCTCCCTGTGCTCCTGGTTTTCCTTCACGTTTTCCGATGAGTCCAGGTTTCTGAATGAGCTGTCAGACAGTGGTCGCTGGAAGGGCGCGGCGTCTGACCATTCGTCCAACCATCCACACGACCTCACTGAGCCCGTCGGCGAGACATGACCGAAAAACCCTCCGCGCCTGGCCCGGGGAAGGGGTGCGGCTCGGGGCACCAGATGGCTGCCGACACAGTGGCACACCATGGAGACGGCTCCTCCACACGCACCAGGCCCCACCGCAGGAAAGGATGGAAGGTCAGCTGCAGTGGCATGGAGGTGACACAGAGGGAGGCAAGGGAGAAACCACTTGTCTGTGCAGGCCAGTAACACAGACAGTGCTAATGAAGAGTTCCCAGCCACTCTGTTGTGGTCAAAACCATTGTTTTGCTAGTGTTTATCACATTTCCTAAATTATAAGCAACACTTTGTTCCCCATTTATGAAAACAGTGCACTGTTTACTTGAAGCACACTTACAGAAGTACGCTTAGTAGTACACCTACAGAAGTGCACTTAGTAGTACACTTACAGAAGGTACAATTAACACTGTACACCACTGACTGGTGCAGCAATCAGTGGTGTTTTCTCCGGAGCACTCTTCAAAAATGATTAAAAAAAAACAAGACTTTCTCTAAAAAGTGGTCGCCCCAGCTCTGATTTGGCGTATGGACAAAAACCCAAACGAAGAAAGGGAGTTGGCTTGTGAAGTGAGTGATGACTGTCACTATGGAAACCATCTTATGTTTTCAGTTAGAAGCTTACATACCAATAACTGCTGTTGTGCTGATATGTAGGGCAATTAAAGTTTTATATATGTATGAACTTAAATATTAGAAACCTTGTTAATTATAGGGTCAGCATGGGGCATAAATCTTTAAAATTACAGGCTGACTGCCGAACCAAAACAAATCGTGTCATGCAGTGGACCAATGTGAATCCAGACACTTCTTATGCTCAAAACCCAGAAATGGCAGAAGGTAAAACCAACAGCAGGATTTGACATGAGCACTTAATATTACCAAAATGCTTATTCCGAATAAACGTTAACCATTTCTGCCCTTCCTGAGAAAAATATAGGCTGACACGACAATTACAGGGTATTACTTTCAGTATGGTTATGTTAAAGCCATATGCATATGTGTATACTCTCGACTTTGTATTTTACACAATGGCTGAATAATACCACAGATGCCCAATATGACCTCCATGTGCATACATATACGGCTTGTATTGCACCAACAAACGCTTTCAGATAAATAGTAACGTCGAGTGTTGTTGGTCGACTGTTTCATAAGACAGTGTCTGCAGAGCATTCAGTTTCTCCCTCCCCCATGACAAAGGCTATTTGAGTGGAGAATCTGGCTGTGACAAATGACTAACAATAGAGTGGAGCTGGAGCGATCGCAGGCACACAAACAAACACAAACATTCTTGCGGGGTGAGAGCGCGCTCGGTGGCACTGTCTTCCCCGCTGGAGAGGCAGGCCTGAGAGGCAGAGGGACTGGCACACAATGGCCCCTGGAGAGGCTTCTTTTCTCCCCACGTCAAAGCCTTTCACTGGTCCCCCCTTCCCGGGCTCTGAAAGGAGCCCAGTGCCATGGCGAGCGAGCAGGCAAGCAGGCGGGCGGTTGGTCGCTGCCACGGCCCACCCAGCAACTCTATTTTCTTTTCCCATGATTCTCTCCACACCCCACACCCCACACCCCACTCTCCCCCCCACTCCTCCTGCTCCCCGCCACCCACTTCTGACCAGCTGTTACTCTCTGGTGTCTCGTCTCTATTTGGGCAGTTTTTAATGTTCCTCGGCAGCAGTGCAAAGAAGGGCCGGAGGGAGAGAGAGAAGACGGACGATAGCCCCTGCTGCACGTCACGCCACCTGATGTAAGGCCGTGTAGGAGGACAGGGTCTCTGTGGCGGCCAATCTTAATAAGTGATGTGGTGGACCTCACTCGCGGCAGACTGCGGATGACACAGTGTCTTCCATGACACACGCTCAGAGCGAGTGCACGCAACAAAGGGTGCGTGCATGCCCGTCTCGGGACATATCCGAAAAATCCAGCTAAGCCCACAAGATTTTAGACAGAAGACGAGAAAGCCTGGATGCAAGGATGTTTTTCTCACGCATTTTGAGGTTTTTGGTTTAAACAGGTGCATAGTGCCTGGAAAAAAAACTTGAACTAACTCAATATCACACAGAATGAACTACAAGAACCTTGTGGACCTTGTGGAAAGAAGGCAGTGGTGAATGCATTAGACTGGAGGGAGGTGGTGGGGGAATAGTAAAAAAAAA
>NC_045154.1:21732022-21747022 GCF_900700415.2 Clupea harengus
GCCCCTTTCACAATAAAGCAGTTATAGACCCTTGTGGCTTTCCCAGTCAAGCGTGCTGGATCTGTGCTGGAGATGTTGACTCACACTAAAACTACTCTTATTTTAGTTGAATCGGCTGGCCTGTGAGGGTTTGCCTGCTACCCCTATAGAGGAAACTGCCGCTTTGGGCTCAGTTTTCTGACTGGGGTCAGAAAAACCCCTCGGGGTGCCTTTAAGGGTTTGCTGCCTGTTGGACCACTGGCTACCCCAACGTGTATAATCTGTGATGTACAGCTGCCCTTTACTACACACAACAGTCTACCACTAACTCACAGCCTCCTGGACCTGTGGTTTGGGTGGTGCAGCCTTGGAGAGTTTGTTTTTGCTCTTCAGCCACTCCAAGTCATATCTCAGCACCTGAGAGAAAGCGTGGAAGACTGCTCTCCCTCTCGCCTTGCTATTAAATATAACATTAACACTTCTACTGGAAACATATGTAATTTTACACTTATGTAAAAAGGTGACATGACACATGTACTTTTTTTTTACCCTCCAATCTCTGTTGTGTCAGTTCTCTTACTGTTTGGAGGCATACAACATCATGATAGACAACGCGAGTCTAAACAACTAAAAGAGTAAAAAAAAAAAAGCTTTGCTCTTGTGTCACAAATTTACAGGCTGACTTCTTGCCCTGAACGATTAGAGTTCTGTTGTGCAAAAAAACAAAACAGTTTTTGCATTTAACTCTCAAAATGGGGAATTTCCATGGCATTACATGACAAGGGAATTATGAACTCTAAATCTGAGCTCACTTCTCACAGCGGCCAAGATAAATTCTTTAATTCTTGGCAAGTTGGTTCTGCCCCGCGGACCCCGGGATCTCCCAGTATTCAATTAGCTAGATAAACACATGGTTTACTTGGCCGTGAAGTACACTTGCTGTGAAGTCAAAAGTGATAGAGAGCCGTGTGTGACCTGTCGGGCAACAGGCTGACCCTGGGTGGGGGGGGGGGAGTCATGCTGGAGGGGCGAGGGTGGTGGGGGGAGGGAGTGGTTGGGCTGGATGGGGCGAGGGAGGTGGGGGAGTGGTTGGGCTGGATGGCTCTGCTCCTGGCCTGCTCTGACGTGTGGGAAGTGGGGCCTGGCTGATTGGTGGCTCCCTCTCCCCAGTCCCAGCGGGGGCTTTGCCACACAGAGCCAGCACCCAACCAGCCACAGGAAGTGTCCCTTCGCCTGGGGTGGAAACTATTAGCAGGGCAGGGTTCCACACTGCTTTGTGTGGCGAGGTTATCATTCAGAGCTTTCTTTCTCTCTCTCTCTCTCTCTCTCTCTCTCTCTCTCTCTCTCACTTTTTCTCTCTTTTTCTCACACTTTCACTCTGTTGTTTTTCTCCTGTTTCCCATTCAGTCCTACACTCTTTTTCTCTCTCTCTCTCTCTCTCTCTCTCTCTCTCTCTCTCTCTCTCTCTCCTTCCTCTTCCTCTGCCCCTTCTCCCTCACTCCCACTCTGTAAAACCCACCACACAGCCCAATATAGAGGGGAGACTCACTCGTGCGCTGGGCTTCTCGCTCTTTTTTTACCCTCCACACCGCAGGGTAACGATTTTTCCTGATACGCGCGCGGTGAAAAGTGCGTAAGACGTGACCTTTTTTTTCTGCCGCGCGGCGGTGTGTGTGTCACACAGGAATGGGCGACATGGAGGAAGGAAAATATGAACAGAAACAAAACGCCAGAGCAGAGAGTATTTTTAGAGTCGACAGGAGGACAGTCAAAGAGGACAGGGTGGCCCTCAATTAAATAAATAAAAAACTTACATAATAATCACACATAATAGTGTTGACCTATAGTGTATATTTGGTTTCGTTGTGACCAAAAATAAATTAAGAGTTTTGCGAACTTTGTAAACAAAGACCTAAACTTCAGTCATTTGGATGAACAGAATTTCTGTGAAGTGTCCCCAGCATACATCTTTGTATTACTGTGTGTGTTTGTGTATGTCTGCATACCTATGCCTACATGCATCAGTGCATTTGTTAGGATGTTTTTGAGTGAATATCTATTCTTGAACCTCCAACTATGTACAGTGAGATAATATACAAGTAATGCCGTGTCGTAATGTGTTTTTTTCTTGAGGGGCCCAATCTGTTTGAATGATGTGTCCAGATACTCTGTTACTCCTGTTCATAAGTCTTAAAAGATGGCATTGACATCAAACAGCCCTTGGAGATGAAAGGCAACTAGGGTATTCTAGGCCTTGGGCTTGAGTGCCAGTGTCACTGAAAGAGCTGTTTACATACAGGTAAATACCAGGGCTCAATATTATCAATAATACCAGGGCTCAATAAGATTGGTTGCCAAGCTTGGCAACCAGGAATGAGATTTTGGTTGCTAAAGCCGATTAAATGGTTGCCATCACTGACAGCCTTTATTTTGAGTTATGAGTATGTGTGTGTGTGTGTATGTACTACAATAATGATTGAGCCAAATAGTAGGCTATGGGAACAAAAGGCCAAGAGGCTGAGCATCACAGTGCTGGACTGCTACAAGGAGGAATCCAGTAGGTCAATGTTTGCATTGCCATCTGATCTTTCAATCTTCAAATTTAAGTCTTCTTGAAAGCCAACATTTAATCGTAATGATTAACAAACAATGATTTTGTGTCATAAGCTCCGTAGACTCCGTTTATTCTGTGATTACGCAGAGTTCATGTCTGAAATGGGCTTTGATGTGTACCAAATGCCATGAGTTAGCTTATTGTACCTTGATGTTTGAGAGGAAATGTACTGGCGCTCATAAGAACAAGATAAGCCAATTAAAAGAAAAGAAAGAACAAAAAGTTTTAAAGAAGACTCCAAAATGGGACACTTCACAACAACTACGCTAACAGCCACACACTAGCAACATTAGCTAACAACATTAGCTAGCAACACTAGCTTGCAACGCTAGCCAGGACTCATGATACAAGCTCCAAAGGTAAGCCATTTGCAGTATCAGTCTACGGCTATTTGTTGTGGGTTGCTGACATTGATAGCCATAGAACACAAATTTGTGTTCAGACGGTGTTCAGACATCACTGGCAAATTTGTTGTTTTATATTACTATTATATAATTACTATTTATATATTTATTTAGTGCTACTGAATACTTTTTTATATTACATTTATATATAATGAACATAATGAAAGTACAGAGAAAATGCTGTTGCCACTGTTTGCAACTCGTCTCAAGTTGGTTGCCAAGAGCAACCAGGCAACCGTTAATGTCAAGTCCTGAATACACACACACAAACACACACACACCTTTGACCAAACACCACTAATGACTTGCCAGGCTGTCCAGTGAACCTCTTAGGCTGGTCCCCTTCTGCCAATCTTTCCCTGGCCGGATATTAAAAAGCTTCTCTGAACCCTTGCTGGCACACAGGAGTTGATCCCTATTGCTATCAGCCTGGCTCCAAGAGCACATATTGTCTATAGACAAGGAGTGAGGTGGTGTTTGGGACAGAGGGAGAATGCGCTCCTGGTGTTAAGCCCACGACAAGAGGTTGTCTCAGGACACGCAGAATTCAATCCAAGATTAGCCTAATAGGAGGGTCAAGTTGAAAAAATTACAACTTGAAAAGGCTGCGCTCCAAGATGGCTTGACCTTCTCTGCCTACATTTGTTATGATACTGTAGTCGGGTCTCACAGTATTTCCCCTGTCTCTGTTTTTTCCACTCTATCTTAGTTTCAGGTAATTGAGCTCATCCATTAGCAGGAGTGGTTTGTGCCCAGTCTCTGTTTCTCCCATCCTGCCGCAGACCAGATCAGAAGAACCTTAGGGATCTTTTCCTGCTCTGTCAACTGATTTCCTTTTTCTTTAAGGCATATAAAACACTTGAGCTGTCCAAATGAGGTGTTTAATTTTCATTAGAGGCAGCTGTCATTTGCAATATGATCAAATTCTTTTTTTAAGGGGGGTATCTATGTATAGTACTAATTACTATTACTAATGCTAATATTAGCATTTTAGAAACGTTGAGTCATCTGTGTCAGTGAGAAAAAGACTTTCACCTTTATGTAACTTGAATGTCATGCAGCCTGGCAAAATGGACGGTCCAGTTTCCGGGAAGATAAAAAAAAAACTTTTTTCAAAGCTATGTGCAAGTGGACATTAAAGGTTGCTTTATTTGGGAATGCTGGAATATGGAAGTCTACCTCATTTGCAAGTGTTGACAATCCACAAATCCCACCAAAACAAGGCTTTTCTTACACTATTGTTGTCTCCGTTGGAAAACATTGTAAGTGCCTGTAATTTACATATTTAAGGCTATACATATTTGAATGGAATGACCAGAGTGTAATGGTCTTTTCATTACCGAGATGCAAAGGCACGTATGTGGCCAGAAAGACAGTAAGTTAGGTTTGACCAGACATTTGATCACAAAAACGAATTCCAGCACAATACCTTCACAGAGCCAGTGGTCTCTAATCTCATCCTAGCTATTTAAAATGGAATATGGTAGCGAGCTAAAACGAGATGATTTCTCTCTGTCTCCAATGACTCCCTCTCTCTCTCTCTCTCTCTCTCTCTCTCTCTCTCTCTCTTCTCTCTCTCTGTCTTTTTGATCGGGCTGTTCTCAGACCCCCGTCCTGGCCACTCTTTTTGTGAACTCTGAGTGGGGTGAGCCTTTCAGGTTTATCAGTGGGATAATAACCCACTCACCCGCTCCACCCACCCCCTCTACCACCACCCCAAAAAAACCTTTCCTCCAACCAATTCCCCCCACTCTAATTGCGTTCCATGGAAGCAGGGGGAGAGGAGAACGCAAAAGCTCGAAAGGAGGAAGAGGAGAGGGAGGTAAAAATGCATAGTGGGAGGCTTCATTCATCCACCCCTAGCTGGACATTGTTTTGGAACAACAAACTGTGAACCCCCATTTTTTTGGGAGAAGAAAGAGGCACAACGGTTAAAAGCAGCAGAGGGCTAGCCCGCCATTTCCCCCAATTCAGCGGGGCCCTAGTCTCTTTAATGACCGATCGGGTTCAGAATTAATCCTCCCTGCATCGGTAATGGAAGTCTCTTTAGGAACTCAATGGCCATTGGTGGGAGACAGGGGCACTGTTGTGTTCACGGATTAAACCTTGCAGGGGAATCAAAAGCCACTCCACAATACAGTAATCAGCATGTTTTCACTCTGAAAAGCCCTCCGTTTTCCCATTTAGAAAACACAGCGCATTACCCCCTTTCTGCCTCCCTCAAAAACCCCATTGAGGTACCTGTTCCATTATATGGATTAATCCTATGTGTTTTGTGTACCCTGCTGCGCGGCAGATGAGGGCGGAGGTGAAGAAGTGTCCACTCCAGACGTTTAGATGGAGGGGTGGTGGACACCCACTGCTTTGGTGCTCTCTCTCTCCACCGTGTCCTCGGAGGAATTCTCTCATCCCTCTCCGCACTGTGGGACAGAGAGCTGAGGGACAGAAGTCCAAATGTGTTACAATATAACTTCATTACTACAGGGGCCGAAAAGAGCACCTTTTATTCCGGAGATCCTCAGCTCAGACTCGAGATCATCGGTTATGCTGTTAAATTAGGGCTAAAGTGAAATGGTTTGTGAACTGGGACAAGGGAAGAGCTGCTAATTTCCTGCTAATTTAAGTCAAAACTGTTCTAAATAGCAGTCCTTACATATCACATACAGTCACTAATTGAAGATTTTACTTAAGTCCTGCTAGATGTTTTTTTAGTTCAGACCCTGGAACAGAAATACAAAATAAACAAAAACAAAAAATGAGGATGAGGGAAAAACTAACTGTGCAGCAGCCACAAACAATGACATCTGGACAACAGCAGAAAATTATCAAAGGTTAGCTAAACATATGCTATCATTTGCTCCACTGATTTCAGAAAGATATTGAGATGAATGTGTCTTCAAAAGTCTCTAAAGAAGCCTTTGATCATTACATTGTAAAGGAAAATGTTTGCCTGTCCTCAGTGTTCTGTGATTTAACCTCCAGACAAAACAAGGCTCTAATGTCTGGTGTTGAGTCAATATAAGGAATACAAAATATAATTGTGCTTTGATACGATTAAAGTTAAAAATAGTAACATATAACAATAGTTAAATGATCAACAGGCCCACTTAGACCTTTAATATGAGACTGGGTAAAGGTTCATGTTGTTTGCTTGGAGTAAACATACAGGCCTGCAAATGTTTCTGCACAGTTACACAGGTGGTGTTGGCAGTGCCACAGCCCTGTGTTTGGCCCATGTTTGACACGCACGGCTGGCCTCGTGGCAACCCCGGCTCTGCTCTTCCACAGGCGGCTGCGGTGAAGCAAACCAGTAACAGGCCGACTGTGGAAACGAGGGGGAAAAAAAGACATTAAGATGTTTGCTTAGCTGCAGGCCGGCACAATTAAGGGGTGTTCCTACACAATGCACTAGGCATGAGTCATGAATGGCGAGATCAGGAAGAGGAGGAGGAGGAGGAGGAGGAGGGGAGCACACACACATCGGAGGCCACCTATGATACGACGCTTCCCTCCGTGACGTGTGCAACATCGCCTCCCTTCTTACCCGCAGGGCCGGAGATGGCACGTCGAGAAACGAAAGTCCTCGGGCCTCTCTCCACTCCTTCAAGGTCTCCCCTGTCCTGACTTGATGAACTGCTCGAGGGAGAGACGAGGCTCGCCGATGAGGCATTGCTGTCTGCTGAAGCCCACAGCCAAAGGCGACGGCGGTCATTCTCAGGTTAGCAAGTTCACGGCCCAGGAAATACGGGTTCAAACGCTCAGCAAAACTGACGACAGTTAACTTACGAAGACCACAATACACAAGTGCTGTTTTTTTCTGTTGTGAGCTCTCCTAAATGTTTTTCTATAAAAGTGCTCAATGCTATTTGACAAACACCACAAACACTATGGTGCACTGCAACCAAGCTCATACAGTAATATCTAAGGTTTTAGTGTTTGCTGCAGGCACAGCAAAGCACACTAAAATCATTCACTTCAAACTGCACAAGCACTATTTTCATGAATGAACAACAAGTCCACTGAAAAGCAATTAATCTGGTCCTCCCAGCTCTACAGTGCTAATGAATGACCAGGGTACAATCAATACAACACAACCACTGACTAAAGCTTCTATTGATTTTGGAATGACTCCAATCTTTTCCTCCCTTCATGAATGTTTTGTTCCTGTTACCCTGACCAATCCCTAATATCCCTAGGTGAAAAGAGAGAGAAAGAAAGAGAGAGAGAGAGAGAGAGAGAGAGATAGAGAGAAAGAGAGAGAGAGAGAGAGAGAGAGAGAAAGAGAGTGAGAAAGAGAGAGAAAGCAAATTCACTTTATTGGTTTCCTGGGCAAGGACGGATTATCCAAAGGGCCCCTCTGTGTACACAGACAGGGGCCCCGTGATCAGGAGGCTCTTTACATTGGACTACATTTATTAGGTCTTCCAACTGTCTTTCTATAAAAAGACAGACAGATCAGTATGACACAAGCCAATCACAATCATACTTGAATGGGGTCTTCCAAAAACAAATAGTGCTTGTGTATGCAGGCATGATGGGTAATGAATCAGAGCTTGAAGAACCTCAGCTGGGTTCCTTAATGAATCTCTAAGACAGACTCATGACCCAAGGGATCTGTTCTGTACTTGCCCATGGAGAACATTATAAGTTAAGGTAGCTGTTGGATGACTACAACTGCTCAACATGATTCTATGTACTGTTTGTCTGATACTATGAATGCCTCATGTTGTGCTGGGCATGTGAATGCTGAGTTGTAAAGTAGTAACATGCTACTGGTGTTTCCATTCCCCTCGGTAAAGCTGCTACCATCGGTACCTTGCTAAGAGGAATCAAGAATGGGATATAAAAGAGGATGCTGAGTGGAGAGTTTTAGGTGAGTTTGGCAGGCTTCCACAGGAACCATTAAATGTCAACCTGAGCTTTGCTGTGCTCCTCCCTCGCACAGGTCCCCACTCTGTCTGCTTTAAATTCCTCTCTGTTCTCGAAGTACTCACCAGGGTGATGCATTGGCCTGGCACCATAACTTATCCCCAGTCAAATGGTGAAACTTATTTGTGGCAGTCTACTCAGAGGAGCACAGACATTTGTTCAACATTAAGCTGTATATTTGCAACTTTCCTCACATGAAGTCCCTGTGCATGGTGATGAAGTGTGTATTTTTCCATTCTCTCCCTTAATCTGTTTGATCTATTCTATTTGTTTTGCTGCCAGCAAGGCAGGTGGTAGGTAATTCTCAGTAGCATACGTCTTAGGTAATATGCTACAAGACCACAGTAAAAACAAACTTTTGTAGTCCATGTGGACAATGTTCATTTCCCCTGCGTCAGCTGCACCACATGTTGTTTCTCTGACTACTGAAGATCTACTTTTTCCACCTTCGTGGTATAGTAAGCCAGATGAATGATAGCTTCTTGTCTTCCGGCCCATCGGGTCGTAAGGTTCAGCTCCTTCTGATGCTAATGTAGCCATAAGTAAGTGCGGGAGACACACCGAACAAGGAAATTCAGACATAAAAGGTTACAAAATGCAGATAAGGAAAACAAACAAACACTGTCCATAGAAACTTTTTTGATGTAAGAGACCTGTGTTGAAGGAGGACATATGTCTTAACCATCTACAAACTAAGCCTTTTGGCAATATGGTATATATTCCATGTCATGTTCTCTCACTGCAAGGCTTTGTAATCCATTTACGCATTTGCTTAAAGGCTTCTCCTTTCTCCATGTGGGTTGACTTAGTTGTCAGTGAAAGTTAGAAGGACACTTTTATTCATTAAACATGAATATGCTAAGTGTCTCTGGATGGCTTCACAGGAACATATATTACATGAACTCTGCAGTTAGTATGCAAGTCAGGTCCAAGCCTATGGACCAAGGGCTTAGGTGTTACAAGAGATTAAACTGCAAGTGAGCTAATCCCTATTACTCTCTTGTTTTGTCGCCTAGAGGAAAAAATTAAACCCATTTGAAAGTCTTTAGTCCCTTAAACACTTAAAGTATATTGTTGAAACCGAGCGTCATCCGGATGGGTCTTGGACATTTCATAGTCACTGCTAAAATGCCAAACCTGGCTGCAAATTCGATGATACAGTACTGGGCAAACGTGCGTGCTTGCAAAAACTGTGTTATCCCCAAACCATTGTACCTCTCTTAAAGTGGATTCCGTTTTATGCAAATGATTATACAGCTATTTAAAGCAGGAGACAAAGAATCAAAAGTCCTGAAAGATGTGATCTTCTTGATGACAAAACAGGCACAGTGCCAAGAAATGACAGATAATCCTTTAAGACTTCAATGGAGAGGAAGTGTGGGTGTGTGTGTGTATGTGTATGTGTGTGTGTGTGTGTTGTATTTATGGAAATTGTACTAAATCCCTCAAGCACCCACACCTTTCTACTTTCACAGCCACACGTGCTACAATGGCTGGTTAAACATTACAAGGTTTTGCCCAAGTTGCTTGAACCTCCTGGCACAGACAAAATGACAAGGGTAGCGCTTAACTGCTTTAGAAAACATAAATATAAAAAATCTGCTAGATTAGACGTGACATCAACAGGCAAGCACACACAAATAACTCCTGTTTTAATCCAGAGAGCCCCTCACATGCCTATTTTGTAACAGACGCAACAGGAAATTTAATTTTGATACATAATGCCGAAAGTGCTAATTATGTGCAAAACAAACTTAGCCATTTGGTCTGAATGAATGGACTTGTTACAGGATAATTAAGAGCTGTTCATATTGTTAGTGGCAATGGAGCACAAATTGAGACCAGGAGTCGCATACGGATATGTTTTATGTGCCTCTTTTCTTCTTTTGTTCAACTTGTGACAACTGTGAAAAGTATTCTAAAAACAAGCCTGTTTTTGTAATTAAATGTTGGCTAAAGGTGAAGTCCCGGTTGAACTCCTCGTCCTCCACCCCAGGCTCAAACCAAAATAAAAACAGAAAAACCTGTGCTGCTATGAGCAAACACATGCCGGGGAGCCCGCGACAAAAGCTTCCCGTGCCCCAGTGCATGACGGCATGCAACAGCCCCACGGAAACCGCACACACATGAATGAAGCCACACAAATCATAGCACTACGCCAACCTCACCAGACCGGTTGGGACTCTCATTCCACGCTCAGCTCCGGTTCAAAAGTCAAAGCTGGGCTCCCTCACAGAGACAAGGCACACTCCTGCCTCCTGGATGTTTTCCAATGTCTGAAGATACATTTAATTAGCTTTGGCACATTCATGACCTATAGGAATAAGACAATAATGTTAAGGCTGTGGCGTTTCACTTGCATACTGATGCCTTTTGTTGTTTGTTTCAGTACATTGTTCTGGCACATCATCAGATATTGGTAAGTACCTGTGTCTCTCCTGGAATGTGGAAACATGTTTTTCCCTGATAGTATGACGCTGCATGGATGCCCAATATACAAAGGTCATTCTGTTGAAAAATATTACAGGGCAGGATAGAGTTACTACTATTCAACAGTCCCTCATTCTTCCCAGTCACTGAGAAAGTCCGTACTGCAACATTGAGCAACAACCTTGGACACATAACTCCCTCTCCTCTAGATCCATTATCCCCAGAATTTTTTGACAATGGCAATTACACGTTGGTTAGGAGAGGGTCATGAGGTTTAAATAAGATTTCTGGTCAGTTGTCGTTCAAAAAGTCATATGCCAACAACAAATGTCAGTCATGCAGGGAGGCTCAAACGCCTGAGGTCAAGTAGCTCATCTCTCATTGGTTTCATAATGGAATGGAATGGAATGATTTTCTGGGGCGATTATTCTTTTGCTGAACAAAAAAAAAAAAAGTTGAAGTCATCAAAAGCACATAAGGATCCTTTTTGAGGGGACAAGAGAGACTCAGAAGGTTTGCCAAGGCAACAACTTTTGCTTAATTGCTGATTACACATTCAGAAACAACACAAAACAAAACATGTTAAGCTCGTGCAACGAACCACAAGCAAGACCCCCCCCCCCCCCCCCCAAAAAAAAAGTTCACCAAACATCATAAAATGTGCATGACAAGAGACCTCAGAATAGCAAACACAAATAAAAGTGTCGTGCGAGTCCCTCTCGTAGCTCAGCAAAGAGAGGCAAGACACAGCGCCCCGAGAGCTAACCCAGCAGAAAAACATCCCCTGGCCGAGCCAATCAAAACACCAAACTCAAGGACACCTCTTACTGAGCTTCTGTCCACACACACACAAATCTCTGGCCCTACCAAACCCACTTTTATGACTTTGCTGAATGAAAGTCAAAAGTTATGAAATCGATAGTAATTTTAAATAAAATAAAATAAATACAAAATATGTGGAAAAAGTTGATGTACAGTACCATAGCAACAAGCACAAACTAAACAAAAACACAGCAGTGTTTTTAAAGCTGCTGTCAGTCTTTTCTGTCTGCTCTCATCTGCTCTGGTTTGTGTTTAGGGTTGTTGATGTGCTAACATGGCTAATATAGCTAATGCACAAAAGCTCCGTCCCATTGCTTCAAAAGAAAGGAGATGCTTTTAAAAGTGTGTGTTGGACTTGAACAGGTGCAGGTGCATTATAGCTCATGCGATCTACTCTCACAAAACCCTCAACCCCTCTCAAGGAAGCCGTTTGTCTCGTGGCGGGCCCTCAAACACTCACCGACACACACGCCTGTGCACATACACACTCGTGCACATACATTTACCATGCCACCTCAGTGTACACAGTCTGTCGAAAAACCTTTTAAATGCCACCATTCATCACACTCATGCAATTATACCGCATGGGACCCCAGGATCATCCAGTCCAGGTAGACTGAGAGGGAAGAGACTTCAAGGGTGAAAACCACAGCCTGCTCCCCCCCACCCCCCTCCCCGGCCCAATCTCTTTGACACTCAACGTCTCTCAAATGGAGCCATTGTTCACAGGAAGTAAGCAGGGAAGCGCTTCCTCCCTTTTCTCCAGCTCTGTCGGAGCTTTACGTATCCCATCCCACAGAGAGATCAAACGCGGTCTCTGTCACAAATAAATGAAGCCTGCCATCCCGGGTCGTCCCTGAGGAACCACGAGCTCTCAGGCAGCCGCGATACATTATTAGATCCCAGGGGAAGGACTGGCTGTGACCCTCTCTCTATCTTCAGTGGGTAAGATTGCTGTGGGTTGTTGAGTGAGTGTCCACTTCACCCACACCCCCACCACCACCCCCGGCCCACACTACACTCAGCCTGAATATGACCCGCCCGCCTGTCAACCAGCTAGGCTCATCAAAGGCTCAGCAAAGACTCTCTCTTTCTCTTTCTCTTTCTCTTTCTCTTTCTCTCTTTTTCTTTCTCTCTCTCTTTCTCTCTCTCTTTCTCTCTATCTCTCTCCCTTGAACATAGCTCTGCTGTGTCCTGATGTTGTGTGGGGAAAAAAGTGTTTGTTGACTGTCTACTGTGCTAGAGAGGAGGACACACGGTCCTTTTTTTACTATGCCTGCTTTTTTCTTTGGAATTGCCCCTCGGGGGTAAATAACATTTTTTAAATGAATTTAATTGAAATTGTTAGCATCTGTGTTGCGCTCTTTCACCGACAGATGGGGGCGCAGGGATGGATGGGATTAGCGTGCCGTAGCTCAGTCTGTCTCAGTCTCCTGGAATGACAATGAAGTGGCGTCAGCTGCACTTACAGGGCTCTGCTTAGCCCCTCTGATAATCTATAAGGGGGCATCTAACCCCATTTTACCCCAACTGGGCCCTGGGTGGTCTACCTGCATAAACCCCAAGGGTTAATTATGAAAACACAAGGCTTGGGGGGCACTGTGGCGCAAGCAGTAGCCCCGACCACATTCGGGCTTGACGCCCATGGAGGACACGGGTTCGAATCCGGCCCGATGTCATTTCTCCTGTCCACTCCCCAGCTCTTCTCCCTCTCATTTCCTGTCCCACTCTTCACTGCACTATCGATTAAAGGCACAAAAAGCCCAAAAATAAATCTTAAAGAAAACACAAGGCTAGGCTGGATCGTAGCGAATACTGCCGATCAGCATCCCTGTCAACTATCACCACTGGGCTCCCACCAAACGGTTACCCCCTCAGACCTGAGGAGTAGGTGGACAGAGAGGCATCGTGGGTCTGAGGTTTACCCCCATATTTCCCCTCCCGCCGTCCGACCGTAGGTCTAGCCCTAGCCTTGCTTACGGCCAATCCACGGGCTCGCCGAGCGGCGCACATGGCCCAGATTTAATAATATGAGTAATGTGCCCAGAGTGAGCCTTGGATGTTAAACAGAACGGTTGTTTCCTGCTGAGTCAAACCCACAGCTCTCATTTAGTCATTATGGCGTAATTATCTGGCGTGTTAGAGGATAGGTAGAGAGCCGGAGGAGAAGTGTGTAGGACTAGCTCTGAAAGGCAAAGTTTATTTATTTTTTTTACTGTTTTCACAAATCACTGGAAGACAGCAGGGTTTTACTCCAACCCACATTACAGATGTAAACGAATGCAGTCATTGTGAGTACATTTATTAGTATTTAAAAAAAAAAACATTGGGCATTTGGCAACACAATAAAAAGACCAACAAAACATTTGTGAAATTTTTCTTTGAGTTATGAATCTTCACCATCGAGTTCTTTTTTCTCCATTCTTCTTAAGGAATTTGTCTTTTCTGTGATAGAATCCTTGAACACACCAACCATTACACATTCGACTCTGAGCACTCTGACTCTGACTCTTGTCATGAACACATCACTAGTCTGAATGCAATGCACCAAGTCTGCTACTATTTTCCTGAAATTTAGGCTGTACCCTCTGATGCAAAACCTCTCCACAATGACTTGCTAGTGTTGACTAGGGTCTATCCCAGGTTATGTATTGGACTGAGAAAACATCCTCAGTCACTGGGTCCACTAAGGGCTCGCAATGCATAGCTGTATCATGGCAACCAGCAACCCATAAATCTGGAGGGCTGAAGCGGGTGGAGACGAGGCCTGAGAGCACGGGGTCTTGGCAAACAAACGTCTCTCTCCACTTCACTGGGCAAACACTAGAGCCACTCTCCCCCCATAAAGCAAACAGCAATCAAACACTAAGGGGACCGAGGTGTCCCCCGTGACGCATGTCCCTCTGTCCTTCTGTCCCCTCACAGAGACGCCTCTGTCTGTCCCAGCGGCCCTATGTGGCCCCAATCCACGGCCCTGCGCGCACGGACAGAGGCGGCCCCCTCGCGGTCCTGTGCCGTGCTTGGCCGAGCTGGCGTACGAGGAGCCAGGGCCCCGGCCTGGAATGAGACGCCATGGCCCCGGGGCCGTACGTGTCAGCGAGGCCTGTCTGGCTCAGTGAGCAGCGATACTGCAGTGCCTGCAGGGGCTTGAGCCGGTGCCAGCCTGAGTGCAGCTGCACAGGCCACATTAGGAGCTGATGGCAGGTAGCACAGGTGCTCCGGTCGGCTTTCATTAAGACTGGCCACTGACAGTGATATCACCGTCGGTCTGGCTACATATTACTTAAGATTAATAGCTGATCTCAATCAAACGTTAATCCCCCCCCCCCCCCCCCCCCCCCCCCCCCCCCTCCGGTCCGCCCTGCATCAGAGAGTGCCTGAGGGGACGGCGACCAAAGAGATGCGTGAGAGAGAGAGAGAGAGAGGGGGAAAAGAGTGGGAGCCGGAGAGGCAAGATTTGATTTGGCAAGATTGGCTTTGATTAAGTAGGCACCAGCTATTGATCTCCGCAGATTAAAAGCAGGATGTTACAACAGGGGCTTGTTTTGTGCCTGCCAGTGTTGAAGGTACGCCAAGCTAGGAGGCGGGCCAGCCAGCCAGCCACCCAGCCCTTCCCACCTCCCCGGCTCCTGCCTGTTTAAACCGGACAGGATGAGTGAGCCCTGTCATCTCTGCATCCCCGCTGCACCCGGATGAGAGAAGTGGGGGCCGACGAGGCAGTCACGGCCACCTTTGATCTCCGGCTGATTTAGGAGTCTGGTATTTCCATTTGTCAGTAATGTTTAATGCATCATTAATGACTCCTAACGTTCTCATTGCCCG